>NW_024871007.1:127500-302500 GCF_019054845.1 Dipodomys spectabilis | reverse complement strand
TTTCTATTCTACAACCTTGTCAGGGTCCCCCTCTCCCTGTCAGGCCCCAGGGCATCTGCTTGGATGCGTGCTCCATAACCAGCCTCTTCTCCTCATTGAGATGTCAGCTTCAGCAGCCCTTCCTTGAAGTTTTCCTTTTCTAAAAGCATTTACAGCAGGGCGCCGGTGGCTCACGGCTGTCATCCTAGCTACTCAGGAGGCTGAGATCTGAGGATTGCGGTTCAAAGCCAGCCTGGGCAGGAAAATCTGTGAGACTCTTATCTCCCATAAACCACTCAGAAAACCGGAAGTGGTGCTGTGGCTCAAGTGGTAGAGCGCTCGCCTTGAGCTGAAGAGCTGAGGGACAGCGCCCAGGCCCAGAGTCCAAGACCTACAATTACATTCTTTGCAGTACTCCATCTTCTTCTTCCTCTCTAAGCAGTTTCTAGGACTTGACAGAATTATTTTTTTGTGTGTGCCAGTCCTGAGATTTGAACTCAGGGCCTGGACACTGTCCTTGAGCTTTTATTTTATCTTCTTTTGCTAAAGGCTAGCTATCTACCCTTTGAGCCACAGTTCTACTTCCAACTTTTTGGTGGTTTATTGGAGATAAGAGTCCCATGGACTTTCCTGCCTGGGCTGACTTTGAACTGTGATCCTCAGATTTCAATCTCCTTAGTAGCTAGGATGATAGATACAAACCACTGGCACCTGGCTGGGCAGAATGATTTTTACATTTGCTTGTTTACTTCCCGTCTCCTCGCTAGCGCATGAGCTCTTGTCTGCTTTATTTACCTCCCCAGTTCTTCAAACAAGTACTGGCTCACATAGGTGCTCAGCCTGAGGCTAATGACTCGGGGAGCCATTCCCTGGGCTTCTGCCCCCAGGTTTAGAACACAAGATAGCATCTCTAATCCTGAAGAGGGCTGAGGGCCTGGATGTGCGCAGTGCCATACTGAAGACATAGCTCAAGTGGTAGATAAGGTGCTCATGTAATATTTGCAAAGATTCAATTCCCAAGTACTACCAACCGTCCCCCCCCCCCCCACAAGCCCCATGGAGTTTCCTCAAAGAACTAAACATAGATCTTCCTTATGACCCAGCCATACCACATCTACCTAGGCATCTACCCAGAACAGCACAAGCCAGGAGACCCTAAAGACACCTGCACAACCATGTTCATTGCTGCATGAGTCACAATAGCCAAGTTGTGGAAACAGCCCAGCTGCCCTACAAATAGATGAGAGGATCCAAAAAATGTGGGACCTAGACACAATGGAATTTTACCCAGTCATTAGGAAGAATAACATGATGGCATTTGCAGGGAAATGGATGGGCCTGGAACAAATCATGCAAAGTGAGGTAAGCCAAGCGCAGAGAGACAGGTGGTGCATGCTCTCTCTCATATGTGGAAGTTGGATCTAAAATACATTGGGGCATGGTAAATTGTACAGGACTCTAGGCATTCACACATAGTGAGGCCAAATGAGGATACTCTTTTTTGTTGTTGTTGTTAGTCGTGGAGCTTGAACTCTGGGCCTGGGCGCTGTCCCTCAGCTCTTCAACTCAAGACTAGCACTCTATCACTTGAGCCACAGCGCCACTTCTGGTTTTCTGGTGGTTTATTGGGATACGAGTCTCACAGACTTTCGTGCCCAGGCTGGCTTTGAACCAGGATCCTCAGATCTCAGCCTCCTGAGTAGCTAGGATGACAGGCTTGAGCCACTGGCGCCCGGCTCAAAGGAGGATACTCTTAAGAGAGGAACAGAAAGGCATGATGGTTGTGTGTCTCTTCTCATACAAAATGATAGTTATTGAAATGAACTCCAAGAAATGGAAACAAGAATTTTTTTTCTTTTTGGCTGTTTTTGTTTCCTTCTCTCTCTGTCCTGTGTGTTGTTGATCTGTCTTTGGGAGGGTAAGGGATGGCACAGAAATGGAGGGACAAGGGGTGAATAAATGTAACAGGGGTCCACACTAGATGCTATGTGGAGAATGAACTATACAGGTTGGGAAGGTGGTTTAGTGGTAGAGTGCTTGCCTAGCATGCATGAAGCCCTGGATTCGATTCCTCAGTACCACAGACACAGAGAAACCCAGAAGTGGCGCTGTGACTCAAGGGGTAGAGCGCCAGCCTTGAGCAAAAGCAGCTCAGGGACAGCACCCAGGTCCTGAGTTCAAGCCCCAGGACTGATCAAAAAAGAAACAGGAAGACAAAAAGAAAGACATATTTGCACCAGACCCATCCCTGGATTTGTAAAACAAAATAAATCATGCAGCGAGACCCGGAAGGATGCTGCTTGTTTCCCGGATGATAAATGGGGAGCTCAGAATGACAAGACTTGTCTAACTACCGCCCAGCCCTAGCGTTGGACATCAATGCCCGTGCCCTGGGCTGCTTCCCACAGGAGGATGCCCCGTCCCGTCCTGCTCAGAGTGGGCATTCAGTACTGACAGCTGCAGTGCTTAGCATCTCTTGCAACTGCTGCTTGAACCCCAAGACCCTGTTTGCCGGGCCTGATTGTCACAGCTTTCTGATGGGAGATTCTAATGGCTGAGTTTCTTTCTCTCTCTCTCTCTCTCTCTTTTTTGGTGGAACACAGAGCTGCTGCTCTTGTGAATGTCGAGATACTTTTTTCCCCCTTTCTTTCTTATTTCCCTTCCCTTCTCTCGGTGGCGGTGTCGGCAATTACGGCTCAGATTGTCTGGGGAATGGTTTTGATCTGCCAGGCCCTTTCCCAAGGTTAACTTCTGAACCCCGAGCAACTATGCCTGTGGAGGCTTCGGGAGGAGGGAGTGGTAAGGGGGGGGTAGGATAGGGGATGGTGGTGTCTTTTGTCACAAGGGAATCTTCTCACTGATGAATCACCAAAAAGCTGGAAGTGGAGCCGGGGTTCAAGTGGCAGAGCGCCCGCCTTGAGTGAAAGAGTCAGACAGCACCCAGGCTCTGAGTTCAAGTCCCAGTGCCTATGTGTGTGTGTGTGTGTGTGTGTGTGTGTGTGTGTGTCCTGCTCTTGTTTTTCTTGGACCAGTAGGGGAGATGGAGAGGGGATAGCTGTGTGACAATAGCTAAGTATCTTTCCCTCTCTGGGCCTCTGGGTTTTTAACCTCACTCTCTACACCCCCAGCCTCTATCCTTAAAAGCTACATTGCTTTCCAGGGCTGAGGGGCTTCTCTGAGTGAGGGCTCAAGACCCCCTAGAGTTTGATCTCCTAGTCTCAGTTTAGTAGTGTCCTTAAAACCAGCCAGTAAGGCGGGTATCGGTGGCTCCTGCCTGTCATCCTAGCTACTCAGGAGGCTGAGATCTGAGGATCGCGGTTCAAAGCCGGCCTGGGCAGGAAAGCCCAGGAGACTCTTATCTCCAATAAAAATAGAAAACCAGCAGTGGCGCTGTGGCTCAAGTGGTAGAGCGCTCACCTTGAGCTGAAGAGCTGAGGGATGGCGCCCAGGCCCAGAGTTCAAGTCCCACAACAAACAAACAAACAAAACTAGCCAGCAAAACTCCACAGCCTTTTGCATAAAGTCTCCAAATCTGACCGTGGCTCAGGGGGGGTCTCTGCATGATCAAGTCCTGACCACTTCCTGCTCTGTCTGCTGTCATTTTTCCTCCTCCAACGACGGACGCTGACTTCCTGCCAGGCTACACAATCAGTCAGGCCAGCCTTGAATTAGGGCCTCTGCCAGAGCGAATTCCTTCACCTGGAATATTCTTTCCTGGCTTCACATGGCCGACTCCTTCGTCGACTTCTTTTCCCCTTTGTCAGTGGTCTATATGTTTTCCCACTGTTGTTAACACCTATTCCGCGTCTCCAAGTGGCTTGCTACGGGAGAAGCCACTCCATGGACAAGCAACTCAAAAAGACCCAGGGCCCTGTGGGATTCTGCACGTCTGGTCTCTACCAGGTCTAGGGAATAGAGCTCCATCTCAATCCCAGGCTGACAAATCGCCCGAGCAGAAATCTAGCCTCTTGATTTCCTTCCATCGTTTGGTAAGAGCTCCCAGAAGTGAGGTAGTTTCCTTGGCTCTTAGCACGCATCTTACGTGTCTACCCACACACGGCTTAAGGGAAGTTCATGGACCGAGAACCGCCCTGTTCCATAGGCAGGGGCCTCCCTGGAAAGCCCGATTGCTTCCTGCTATAGTACAAGCTTTGGAGCTCGGGCTGAGGCTCAGAGATCTCCCACAGCTGTTGTAATTCCTCAGCAACTGGAGAAATGTTAGGCTTTTTTGAAAAAAAGGGGGTGGGTAGGGGGCAAAACTCTGCTCCCTGAACACATCAAAGGGGCTAAAGCCCAATTCAGAGATGAAGAAGAGAAGGTTCACAAGTCAGTCATCTGGTTAAGGGTAACAGTGAGTGGGGGAAAAAGATAAAAATCCACAGCATTCAGGTGTGGGTGTGGAAGCAGAGAGCTCTTTGCGAATGAGAATCAAGGAGCCCTCTGAGAGAGAAGTACAAAGATCAGATGTCGGAGTCACTCAGCTCTCTTCAAGGAACTTCAAATAGCCTGGCGCTGGTGGCTCATGCCTGTAATCCCAGCCACTCAAGAGGCCTGAGGACTGAGAATTGGGATTCAAAGCCAGCCTGGGCAGAATAATCCATAAGACTCTTATCTCTAACTAACCAGCTAAAAGGCTGAGTGTCAGTAGCTCACGGCTGTCATCCTAGCTACTCAGGAGGCTGAGATGTGAGGATTGTAGTTTGAAGCCAGTCTGGGCAGAAAAGCCCCCATGAGATTCTCATCATGAATTAACCACTCAAAAACTGGAAGTGGCGCTGTGGCTCAAGTGGTAGAGGGCTAGCCTTGAGCACAAAGAGGTTCAGGGACAGTGCCTAGGCCCTGAGTTCGAGTCCCACAATGGATTTTGAAAAAAACTAACCAGCAAAAAGCTGGCCTAAGTGGTAGAGTGCCAGTCTTGAGGGGAAAAAAGCTAGGCTCTGAGTTCAAGTCTCAGGACCAACCCCCCCACAAACACACACACAATTATGGAAGAAAACTTGATCAGGACATGTTAAAGGCCAATTGTCATGCATGCCTATTCTTTTTGTTATTGGTGGTGGTGGTGGTGGTTGTGGGGCTTGAACTCAGGGCCTTGGGGCTGTCTCTGAGGGGTTTTTTTTTTGGTTGTTTTGTGTTTTTGCTCAAGGCTAATAATGCTCTACCACGTGGACCCACAGTGCCACTTTGATTTCCTGGTAGTTAATTGGAATAAGAGTCTCATGGACTTTCCTGCCCAGGCTGGCTTTGAACCATGATCCTCAGATCTCAACCTCCTGAGTGCCCAGGATGACAGGCATGAGCCACAGGCGCCAGGTTGACCATAATCTTGAGAACCAGCAAGTCATCTCTTTGCTCTTCCTACCTCCTTCCAGCTTGTGTGAGCTCAAGGACGGGAGCTGGCCTCCCTTTGGGGTGCCTCCCATCCTGAGGAACCCCAAGGCTGAATCTTCTAGGCAACATGGTGCACTGGGAAGCCTGGTATACTACCACTTCAAAGATGGCGGCCCTGGTACCCAGCACTAGGGAACTGTGGGTAAATCCCTCCCCTTTCCTCAGTCTTGTCCTATCAGAGGCGGCTGCAGAAGTTCCAAATGCCTGGTGTCCAGAACTTCAAACTTTTTATCTTTTTTTTTTAAAACACTTAAGTAAACAGTGTGAAATGTATTTGAAAGTGAAAGAAGAGACGAGAAAGGAAAGCAAGACTCCTCATTGGAAGAGGGGCCCAAAGAGGAGTCCAATGAGTCCTCTCGGAAGGTTTTATGTTTTGGGGTAGTTTTTCTTTTGTAAATGCCAATCCTGGGGCCCTGTTCCTAAGCTCCTTTTGCTCAAGGCTAGTGCTCTACTACTTGAGCCACAGTGTCACTTCTGTCTCTTCCTCTTTCCCTTCCTTCCTTCCCTCCTTCCTTCCTTCCTTCCTTCCTTTCTTCCTCTTTCTTTCTTTCTTTCTTTCTTTCTTTCTTTCTTTCTTTCTTTCTTTCTTTCTTTCTTTCTTTCCTTCTTTCTTCCTTACTTCCTCCATCCCTCCTTTCTCTCTCTCTCTCTCTCTCTCTCTCTCTCTCTCTCTCTCTCTCTCTCTCTCTCTTTGTGCTTCATTGGAGATAAGAGTCTCATGGTCTTTCCTGCCCTGAGTTGGCTTCAGACTGTGATCCTCAGACCTCAGCCTCCAGAGTAGGTAGGATGACAGGTGTGAGCCTCTGAAGGGCAGAAGATATATCAAACCTAAGTCAGTGTGTGTGTGTGTGTGTGTGTGTGTGTGTGTGTGTGTGAGAGAGAGAGAGAGAGAGAGAGAGAGAGAGAGAGAGAGAGAAGAGAGAGATGTGAATATGTGTGTTGAAGACAAGTATGAACATAAATGAAACCCAGTTGGCCAACTAGTTAAAGCCCAATGATGCATTCATCATACGATTCTATGTGTTCAAAATATACTTAAAAGATGCCACCTGCAAAGGTCCTGTGGAGAATGGCTCTGGTCTCTTAGTCCAGTCTCCATCCTGTGGAACCTTCTGGCATGGTGGCCTAGCCCTGGTGGCTTGTGATTTCACACCTGGGGACGGGGGTTGAGGCGCTTTACTACACACAGTTCTATTTGTCCAACGCACTTCCCCTCCGTTTCCCTCGCAGCCCTCGGCTTCCGCAAACCCCCGAGCCTCGCTTACTAGCGGGATCCCTTTTTCACACCCTACTGCTACTCTGCAGTTTTTTCTCTTTTCTTTTCCAAGCCCCAAGACTGGGGCTCGAACTCTGGGCCTGGGCACTGTCCCTGAGCTTCTTTTGCTCACAGCTAACGCTCTACCCCTTGAGCCACATCACATAGCTTCCAGCTCTTTCTGTGTCTGTGGTACTGAGGAATCGAACCCAGGGCTTCATGCATGCCAGGCGAGCGCTGTACCCCTGAGTCACCTTCCCAGCCCCTGTGGGCATTGGTTTTTAAATAAGACTCCTCTCCCATGAAGAGTCTAGCACCACAGTCCCAGGAGTTAAGAAGCCTGTTTTGTTTTTGTTTTTTAGGTCCAAATTACCAAGTGACCTTGGGCAAATCACCTCTTGGCGCCCTCCCCTCGCCTCCCCTCAACTCCCACCCCCAAGTCCCGTCTCCCAGGGAGACCGTGAGTGATGGGGAGGAGCACGTGACCCCGAGGCAGGGAGGGAGGGAGGGAGGGAGGGAGGCCCCGCCCAGCTACCAGAGGCCAGGACGGGTGAATCAGAGATTCTGGCGGAGCTGGCTCTGCTGTGGGGGAACCTCCCAGCTTCTCCCTGACTCCTGGCAACCTCCTTCCTGTCCCCTCCTCCCCCTCCATCCTCCCCCTTCCTCCCCTCCCTCTCTCTTCCTGGCAGGTTGGGATTTCTGTGGAGGAGGGGGTGGGTGGGAGGGTGGGGGGGTCTCCCCCTTCTCCGTGCCTCGGGGTACTGCTTCCCCCTCCCCCCCACGCCGTTGCTCAGCCCCCACCCCATCCTCCCACCCCCTCCAAACACGGAAACTCAGCCTCACACTTTCTAGGGATGTTCCGGGCGCAGCCAGAGCCGGCGATCGCCGCGCGCTCTCTCTCTCTCTGGCTCTCTCTGGCTCTCGCTTGCTCGCTCTCGCTCGCTCGCTCTCGCCCCGAGCTGGGCCCCCAGGCAGCGGGGAAGGGGAAGCCGCGCACTGCCGGCCGCCACCCGAGCCCACGCTGAGGCCCAGCTTCGCCCCATCCGCGCGGAAGGGGGGAGGTGGGGGGGAGGGGAGGGGCCTGACTCCCTCCCCCGGGGGAGAGGGGAGGATGGGGGGGGGGAGGAAATCCCCTGCTCCCCTCCCCCGCCCCGACATCGGTGCCGATCACCCCTAGATCCTCCACCCTCCGAGTCCCGCTCGCCCGAGGCCTCCGCCAGGGTCCGCCCTCCCCACCCCCCCCCCCCCGCCTCGCCGGGCCCAGGGGCGCCGCCGGTGCGCGCGCACCAGGCCTCCCCCCCCTCCACCCCGCCTCTCCCGCCTCCTCCCCTGACACCCGCTTTGTGGGGGAACCCGGGGTCCCCCGACCCGGGACAACAAAGCACCCGGGAGGGAAGAGACCGCGGGGGGCGCTGTCCGCGGTGCTGAACAGCAAGGCCGAACCCGGGCGCTGTCCGCGGTGCTGAACCGCCGGGCTGAACCCGGGGCGCTGTCCGCGGTGCTGAACCGCAGGGCCAAAAGCCCTGGGGCGCTGTCCGCGGTGCTGAACCGCCGGGCTGAACCCGGGCGCTGTCCGCGGTGCTGAACAGCAGGGCCAAAAGCCCGGGGGGCGCTGTCCGCGGTGCTGAACCGCGGTGCTGAGCCCGGGGCGCTGTCCGCGGTGCTGAACCGCGGTGCTGAACCCGGGGCGCTGTCCGCGGTGCTGAACCAGGACCCCCCCCCCCCCCCCCCCGTCCCCCCCCCTCCCTCGGCCGAGCCGGGGCGGGGAGCGGAGCGGGAGACGGCCCGGGCCGGGGGTGTGGGGGTTCCCCCGCGCGGGGCCTGCGGCTCGGGTCTCCCCCACCCCGCGCACCGATGCCTGGAAGCGCGGGCGCGCGCGCGCGCGCGGGCTGACAAACCTGAACCGAGGCCGGCGGCTCCTCCGCGCGCGCGTGCTGGGTGGGGGGGGGGATGGAGTGGGGTGGGGATGGGATGGGGGGGAGAAGCCGAGCGGGACGCCCTCTCCCCCCCCTTCCTCCTCCTCCGACTCCCGGGGGGTGAGGCTGTGCGGCGCGCGCGCGCACCCGCCTCTCCTCCTTTCCCCCCCTTCCTCCCCAGAGCCTCCTCCTCCTCCTCCTCTTCCTCTTCCTCCTACCTGGGCTTCCACGTGTGCGCGCGCGCCGGGGTGGCGGGGTGGGGTGGGGGCTGCAACAGCCCCGCTGCTGCCCCTGTCCGTCCGTCCGAGGGGACACAGAGTCCACACAGGCCTCGCCAGCACCCCCAGGGTAGACTGGATCGCGGGGAGACCCGAGCTTCCTCGACACAAGAGGCTGGGGGGGGGAGGTTGTGGCGGACGGGGGTGGGAGGGGGGAGCCGTTGGCGGCGGGGATGCAAAAGAGCACCAGCAGCAGAGGTGGCTGAGAAATCAGGAAGGAGGAGTTCCCCTGTGCCTTCAAGTTTGGGCACTTGGGAGGGGGTTGTCTGTTGCTAGGGCATCCTGACTTGAAACCTCTCTCTCTCTCTCTCTCTGGGATCCATAACCCACCTGTCCTTTAGGGAGCTCCACTCCCTCGTTGGTCTTAACTCTAGTCCCTCCTGTCTGTCTGCCATCAAACAGACCCCAGGGAGATCTTGCTAGAGGGCGGCTATTTTTAAGCGCTTCAGCAGACAGCCTCACAGCCTTGCTTTGTTCCCGTGGAGTTCACATCAGGGCAGAGAACCATTCATTCGAAACAAGCTCACCCCAGGGCCTTCGCACCTGCTGTTGGTGCTCTTTGGTTTTACAGCTTCTGTTGAACTTGCACGTTTAAGTGTTTTCCTTCCCAGTACTTTTTTTTCTGTCTTCAGCTTTACATGCCAGCACTGAGGCTTGAACTCAGGACCTCTCACTTTCACTTGGCTTTGGTTGCTCCAGACATGTGCTCTACCACTTGAGCCACAGCACCACTTCCGAGTGTTTTCATTACAAGTGAACAATCTGACTCCTACTCAATCCCTCTTGGCCCTCATCTCCTTTAGCCTCAGTGTGGCTCTGCTGGGGATGTGAATCACTTCTAGTATATCACAAATGCCCACACATTTGTATCCCCGCCTACTAAACTCCTTTAAAAACAACAACAACAATAAAGAAACAAACCTAGCTGAGCACCTGTGGCTCACTCCTGTCATCCTAGCTACTCAGGAGGCTGAGATCTGATGATTGGGGTTCAAAGCCAGCCCAGGCAGGAAATTCTGTAATATTCTTTATCTCCAATGAACCTCCAGAAAGGCAGAAGTGGTGCTGTGGCTCAAGTGGTAGAGCACTAACCTTGAGCGAAAATGCTCAGGGACAGTGCTCAGGCCCTGAGTTCAAGCCCCATGCACAACTGTGTTTGTGCGTGCGCACACCCACCCACACCCACACCCACAAAGAGTGGTTCTGTATTTTTTTGTTTTTCCGTCTCCTGGCAGGATGACAGACACATAACAATTCAATGATGTCTGCTGAATATTTGGGGAACTGGAAAGCAGAGCTCAGAGGGGCAGCCTGTTCTTTGTGGTCGCTTATTTGATTTACTTTCTTTTTCAGTTCGTTAGTTTTGTGTGTGTGTGTGTGTGTGTGTGTGTGTGTGTGTGTGTGTGTGTGTGTGTGATAGTCTTGGGCTTGAACTCAGGGGTCTGGGCCTTTTCTCTTAGCTTTTGTGCTCAAGGCTAGCAATCTATCACTTGAGCCACAATTTTCCATTTCTGGCTTTTGGTGATTAATTGGAGGTAAGAGTTTCATGAACTTTCTTGCCTGGGCTGGCTTCAAACCACGATCCTCAGACCTCAGCCTCCTGAGCAGTTAGGATGTGAGCCACCCGTACACAGCTTGTTATTCGTTTCGAGACAGATTCTCACTATGTTAGTCCAGGCTAGTCTGGAACAGTTGATCCTCCTGCATCAGCCTCCCCAAGCGCTGGGATTACAGGCGTGTGCTCCCATGCCTGATGCTCACTGTGTATCTATGTGTTCATCACAGCCTTGCTCAGTTTCACATGGCAGACTCTCCGCCTTGTTACCGACTCGCCCATGAGTCAGAAGCTCCCTCTAGGATGTGTACAAAGCTGCTTTAAAAACAATGATTAAAAAGAACTCACGGCTGGTCTCTCTGCCTAGCACTTTTACCATCTTGACTCACGGGTCCCAATCCTCGTTGTCACTTAGATTTTTCTGTGGTTGCTGAGAGAGAGAGAGATGATACAGATACAGTACACAGAGAGATACATATATATGGAGAGATACAGAGATACATATATAAATATAGATATATAGTTAGATATAAATATATATAGATGTGTAGATATATATAAATGTATATGTATTATAAAATATGTATATATTATATAGATAACATACGTGTACATGAATACATATACATAATATATTTAATATACATAATATATAAATTATAAATACCTAGAGAATACACAGAGGTACAAAGAGAGATAGACAGAGAGATGGAGATATATAGAGATACATGGAAAGAGAATAGAGGAAAAGGCAGAGGAGGAGGAGGCTGGAAAGGAGGAGGAGAGAAGAGGAGGAGAAGGAGGAGGAGGGAGGGGAAGAAGGGGGAAGAGGATGGAGGGGAGGAGAAGAAGGGATGGGGAGGAGGAGGAAGAGGAGGAGGAGAAGGAATGGGGGAGGAGGAGGCGGAGAGAGGAGGAGGAAGAGGAGGAATAGGAGAAGAGGAAGAGAAGGAAGAGGTGAAGGAGGGAGGGGAGGAGAAGGAGAGAGGGAAGGAGGAAGAGGAGGAGGAGGAAGAGGGGGAGGAGGAGGAGGAGGAGGGAGGACTTCCATCCTCAAGTCCTGGTTGTCAATAATCTAATGGCTGTTGGGCTTGCTGACCTGTAACTCAGTTTGGTTTCCCTGGGGCCCTGCGGGGAACACGTTCAGCCCCTAATAGGGAAAGTCTCAGAAATGAGACTGTGAGTTTACACCAGAAAAAGAGTGCTGTGAACGCTGGGCTTGCAGTTCTTAGGGAACTGGCTTCTCCACCCTGCTCAGAGCCCTCTCACCCCCAGCATCTGGTTTGGTGTTTCTGGCAGTGTTGGCTGGCAGGTGTGATTCTGTCTCCTTGGAATGCTTCCTGCCCAGGGACCCATGCTGTGGGCCTAGAACTAAGACCTTCAGGGTCCCCCCATCAGAAGTACAGAGAGTGTGGGGAGCGGTACAATCTGATAAATGCCCAGGAGTCTAGCTACTCAGGAGGCTGAGACCTGAGGATCGTGGTTCGAAGCCAACCCGGGGAAGAAAAGTCTGTGACACTCTGATCTCCAATTAATCAGCAGAAATGGAGCTGTGGCTCAAGAGGTAGAGTGGGAGCCTTGAGCAAAAAAACCAAAATAGCTCAGGGACAATGCCCAGGACCCAAGTTCAAGCCCCAGTACACACACACACACACACACACACACACACACACACACACCAAAACAAAGCAGGCATCTAGTTACCCCCATAGCAACAACAGTGGAACAATCCAAAACAATTTGCAATGATGAGCTTCTACCCGTATTGGAAACATCACTCTGAAAATGGTTGGACCTTCATCTCCTTTGTATGGTGTCTAAACGCATTGCCAAACACCAGGACCTGGGCAGCTGCTCTGTAAGATTTATTCAAGAACCTGGCACCTGTGGCTCAGGCCTGTCATCCTAGCTACTCAGGAGGCTGAGATCTGAGGATCGTGGTTGGAAGCCAGCCTGGGCAGGAAAGCCCAGGAGATTCTCATTGCCAATGAGCCACCAGAAAACCGGAAGTGGTGCTGTGGCTCAAAGTGATCGAGCGCTCGCCTTAAGTGAAAAAGTTCAGGAACAGTGCCCAGGCCCTGAGTTCAAGTCCCACAACCAACCACGTGGAAGGACCTAGATATTAAGAGTCTAGCTCAGAGACAGTGACAATGAGATAAACAACCCCCTTATTCAAGGAGTGCACAACTCTTGGGACTGGCTTACTCTAGAAAGAAGCTAGCCGCAGCCTCCTGCCTCTGAGCCCCGTGGGGGTGACTGGGATTGAGCTCTTTTGAATTGTTCCTGAATCATTGTCATCACTTTCCTCTCTTGTGTACAGAAAAGCATGTTGGTACCTAAGCATTCACCTCCCAGCCAAAGCCTTTTAAGATCTTTGGACTCCTGGATTTCCCTCCTGATCTCTTCTATTATGTGGTAATAATGTTGTATGCCAACAGTTCTCTGTTTCAAAAGAGCGATCGCTGTGTAATAAAACTCAGTTCTTGGCTCAAGAACTGAAATCTACCTTCTGTCTCTCTGTGTGGGCCCCCATAATGGCTGCCTCATGGGAGATGCTTTTGCATCAGCCTTCCTGACCCTGACAGAAGTTTCCTTTCAGTCCTTCAATATACACTTGTCAGCCCGGTATGGTAGCGCACACCTTTAATCCCAGCTCTGGAGGTGGGTGGAGGGGCCAAGGTAGGAGGATCTGTGCATTGGAAGCCAGTGTGGGCGAGGTTGGGAGAAGTTGTTTAGAGCTGGAGACAATCCCAACTCTTGTCCTCAGCTCTGGGACACAGCTCTCTCTCTCTCTGTCTGTCTCTCTGGCCTCGGCTGGCTTTGAATCATGATCCTCAGATCTCAGCCTCCTGAGTAGCTAGGATGACAGGATACAGGCACGATCCTCCCTATAAACTCACCTCTTGGTCTCTGTTGTACTTGAGCACGCACAATTTACAAGACGATAGAAATAGATTTTCTTAGCGTTCTGGGGTCTGGTGAGTCTCAGGATGAACAGAAGGCCTTCCTGCTGTGTGTCCCGTGGCAGGAAGCGGAGGCTGAACGAGAAAGCCCTTGTGTTCTCATAGGTCAGAGGGAAAGAAGGACAGGCATTCGGGACCTCAAAGGTCCCAACACAGTATCAGTGTCTTACCACTTCCGGCCGGCGACCCGGTGAGGAGTGAGGTAGACATCCGCTAGCCGCCACCATTTCCCACCTGACATCTCCATGCGCGCTCCAAGCCCACTTAGCTGATGATGGCAAGTCAGCCGCTACTCATTTTCGAGACCATTCATAATCAGCCCCCTCATTCAGTTCTTGAGACAGCCGTAGAAGCTAAGTGTGATCACCCCAAGTGTATGAGTAGGGAAACAGGGACCCAGAGACAAGGAGAGTCGGAGCTCATGAGAGGGGCTCACATGAATTGTAAAAACAAAAGAGGAGTATGGATCATCAGTGACTCAGGCCTGTAGTCCTAGCTATCCAGGAGGCTGAAATCTGAGGTTTGAAGCCAGCCTGGCTTGGAAAGTCTGTAAGAATCTGATCTCCAATGAACCCATCAAAAAAGCTGGAAATAGAGCTGTGGCTCAAGGGGTAGAGCACCATCCTTGAGTGAAAAAAAAACTAACTAAGCAAGAGCAAGAGGTCCTGAGTTCAAGCCCCAGTACTGGCACACACATATACAAAAGATATGAAATTAGAAGGATCTAAGGAATAACTTTGTGGTTATATGTACAGTTCTGCCAAACAGAACCTTGGGAGCATGAGCCTCCTCATCCTGATGAGGAAGAATAAGCACACAGAGCCTGGATTCAACCCCAAATCCATCAGGTTCTCACCCAAGCTTTGTTCTCATTAAAATCATGAAACTGCTGGGTGCCCTTTACTAGGTTGTGAAGTCCCAGCCCCTTCTTGGATCGTGTCTGTCACTAGCAGAGACAAGAACCCACAGATCAGCATCCCTAAGTCTCACGGGGGCCAATAGTTGCATCCCTTTAAATTGCTTCTCAAGCTGCTTAGCACCATGGCAAAGGACAGGCTCTGCTTACCAGACTCTGAAGCTTCTCTGGGCTCTGATTGGCTGGAAGCAGGGGATATGCTAATGACGGGGCGGGAGGCAGAGCTCCTCCAATAGATTGCATCCCTTCAAATGGCTTTCCAAGCTGCTTAGGGCCTTGGCAGATAATAGGTTCCTCTTAACAGGCTCTGAAGTGTCTCTGGGCTCTGATTGGTTGGAAGCAGGGGAATATGCTAATGACTGGCTGGAAGGAAGAGTTCCCATCCAGCTGATACAATCTCTGAAAATGCTGACAGATGTTCTATAACCAAGAGGAGGCGCACTTTTCCCGTGAGGCCTCACATCTGTGTACTGTGGTGGTAGGCAGAGAAAATAACTGGAATGAAGCTGAATTCGAGGTGCCTTCATCTGTGTGCCTAGAGCAAGCCTTACCTGAAGCTACTCCTGCCCTTTTCTATTCTGCACTTGATAGTAGCCAAAAGGCCAAGAAGCGATGTCCTTTACTGTTCTCTCAAGCAACAAATTCTCTTTATTTTTCAAACAATTTTGAGATGATTGTTAGGATATTTTAAGCGTAATGAATTCACATATGCATACACACATCAGTACATATATACATATAAATATGTAAATATACACTTAGAGAAACATACACATGCATATAAGCACACACATATATATACTTGCATATCTATATATGTACATACATATACACATATGCATGTATACATATTCATATGTACAGTATTCATATTTATAGATGCATATATATGTACATACGAATATGGTATCATACATATATGCATACACACATATATACATTTATAATATATACACATATGTATATATATATGTGTATAAATATACTAATATTATATATTATAGGTAATATGTAGTATATAATACTACACACATACTCTCACACATGATGGATTATATAATTATATATTATACCAAATATTACATATTATATAATATATAGTGTGGTAATATATTATACATCTCTGCATATACAATGAGCCCCAATAGATGGATGAAAAGAAAGGCTAGAATTGGAATTTCCTCTGTGATTTTTTAAAAAAAAAATCCATGAACTTCCTGACTCCTGAACTTCCTGATGCTTCCAAAGCATCACCAAATCTGTCCATATTAGTTTGTCTTGCGTCTGACATTGTTCATTGCTGCTGTTTTGCTTCTTGGGCTCAGAGACCCATCAGGCGTGGATGTGGGTGCCATGGCTTGGTAGCTGGCACTGGATAGAATTGCTCTGCGTCATTGTGTGCACGAGGCAAATGTGAATCTACACATCCAAGCAGGACTACCAAGGCAAGTACCAGGCAAGAGGCTGAACAAAGATGGAGAAGCAGAGGTGGAGAGAGGAGGGGAGAGGCAGAGCAAGACACCATGGATAGCCATCTGCTGTGTGCTGTCAGTGAATGCAAGCAAAGGCTGTGGGGTTTTCTGATGGACAGGTACACTAGGGGTTAAAGAAAATCCAGAGAGGCTGTGGGGGTCTATCTCCTTCTGGGGTGAAGGTTAAAGCATGGCCAGCAAAGGATAGCCAAATGATCCAGGCAGAGCAGAGATTATTGGGTTTTGCTGGGGCTAATTTTAGGCTAACTTGATTGGGTCTTGGATGTCCAGACAATTGCTTCTATATTAGAATAAATATATCTGTGAGGGGTTTGTTTGTTTTTTTTCCTGGAAGAGATTAGCCTTGGAATTGGTGGACCAAAAGGCAAATGCTCTCTTCCGTGTCAGCAGGTTGTGGGATAGCTCAGGCTCCATGGCTGGGAACCAATTCCCCAATGAATCTCTTCACATTTAGATGAGCATATAAACAGAACCTACAATTGTGTGTATAGGTGTGGGCATGCCTATGCTAATACATGCGTGTGTGTGTGTGTGTGTGTGCACACATTGTTTGTTTGTTTCTAGCAGTCTCTGAGTAATATGGGTTCCTAGGAGTAATTGGGAGCCAGGGGAAAACATTCCATTCAATACGAACCACTCTAGAGAAGAATAACATTTCTGACATAAAAGCAAGTCAATAGATCTGACTTGGCTTTGTCAAGAGCTACACAATGAAATTAATGATATTCTACATTTAACAAAACACAGGTCACTGACTTACTTTACAGACAAAGAAGAAATGAGTGTTGCTTCTTTTGAAATAAAATATATGCCATAGATACATTATATATATATTTCAATAAAATTCTTGCAGTAACTCATTACCACCTCCTTTATTTTGACTTTGACACAATTTGACTTTGACACAACAGGGCTAATTTTGCGCAAAATCTTCAAGGTTTTTGTTTTTTTTTTTAACATGGTTTCCCCCTAAGGGTCTTCTTAATATTTTAAATTCCAGGTAGCCAAAATATGTTGGGAGGGGGAAGAATTCAAAGAGAGGGGGGCAGACAGAAAGAGGAAGGGTGGGTGAACATATTCAATGTGCATGTGTGAAAATATAGCCAGGGAACAGGAAGTGATGGAGAATTGAGAGGGAGAGGGAGAATGATGGGAGGGTGACATCGGTCAAGATGCATTAGAAGTCGGGTGCCAGTGGCTCACGCCTGCGATCCTAGCTGCTCAGGTGGCTGAGATCTGAGGATCATGGTTCTAAGCCAGGTGCAAATCCCCATTTAACTATCAAAGAGCTGGAAAGTGGCGCTGTGGCTCCAGTGGTAGAGCACTAGCCTTGAGCACAAAAGCTCAGAGACAGAGCTCAGGCCCTGGGTTCAAGGCCCAGGACTGATCCAAATGAAAAAAAAAAACAACTAAAAGAGTGTTGAAGTGAAAAGAGAGGGCAGATTCTCTCGGGGAATGTAGGCTGACTTTGGGCTTTCTTCCCAAGTGTGTGACTCTTTAAAATGTCTAACTGCTGGCCAAGAATTTCTCCTTCTTTCATGGTAATAAGATCCCACAGTCCTCTCGGGAAATCCTCTCTCCTCCATTTTGGGACATGTGGGTTATGTGGGATTGACCCTACCATGGTTCTCTCTAAACGAACCCCAAATGGGTGCCAAATTGGCTCAATCAAAACAAAACTGTTAGAGTTGAGGCTAGAAAAATCTGGTAAGGAAGAGTTGTTGTTTTCCTGCCAGACACAAAGTAGAAATACAGGGCCTTGAGTTCTCTTCAAGGTATCTTGAGGGGCTGGGAAGGTGGCTCAGTGGTAGAGCGCTTGCCTTGCATGCATGAGGCCCTGGGTTTGATCCTCAGCACCACATAAGAAGAAAAACTCAGAAGTGGCACTGTGGCTCAAGTGGTAGAGTGCTGGCCTTGAGCTGAAGAGATGAGGGACAGCGCCCAGGCCCAGAGTTCAGGCCCCACAACCGACAAAAAAAAAAAGATATCTTGGGACTGCCACAGCCAGAGTTTTAGAACAAAACCTACTCTGCTGAGAACAGAATTAACTGAAAGAAAGAAACGAGACACTTGGTGATGTCATTCAGCTGCTGTCTCTATCTTTGCCTAAAGCCTGAAATACTTCTGATTTTTTAAATGCCCATCAGCCATTACGTTTCTGTCATCTTATTTATTTGTTTACTTATGTATGTATGTATGTATGTATGTTGGTCATGGGGCTTGAACTCAGGGCCTGGGCACTGTCTTTGAGCTCTTCATCTCAAGGCTAGTGCTCTACCACTTGAGCCACAATGCCTCTTCCACTTTTTCTGTTTACGTGGTGCTGAGGAATCGAACCTAGGGCCTCATGCATGCAAGGCAAGCACTCTACCACTGAGCCACCTTCCCAGCCCTCTAGGTCAACATTTATTATCCTTCCTTTAAGGATAAGGAGGCTCAGAGTGGACAATGCCCTCCACCCACACCGCTGGTAAAGGGCCAAGCTCACTGAAACTCAAGCTCTTCTCTAGGTCCTGGCTCAGTGATTGGCACATTCCTGGGCCTGGCTAAGTTCCAAGTTCCTCCCCTGTAGGACTCCTTTTTTCTCTCTCTTTCTGTCCTAGCTGTCAGAGAGTGGGACAGGGGCCAGATTGAGGGGGGGGGGGGAGGTGGGCAGCAGGTAGTGGACCAGCTGCTGCCTGGGTCAGGTGCCCAGCATGGTCTCAAGGACACAGATGGGCTGGCAGCCTTGCGCCTGGGCAGTGAGCCCAAGGCGGGGGTGGACATCGGTTCCTGGTACAAAAGCCTCATTCAAGACTCACTGAGGCCCAGCACTGGGCTGGGAGCCGACAGGGCCCGGCCTAGGTTTGGCATGACTTCCTCTGCAGGGCTTGGTGCCCAGCTTGGAATGTCTGTTCTACCTGGGCATTGGAGAATTCGCATGCAAGTTTTGGGGGGTGGGGTGGGGTGGGAATCCCCTTTGGTGGTTATGATCATCTGCTCCAGAGTGTGTATATGTGTGTGTGTGTGTGTGTGTGTGTTGGGGGTGTGTGTGGGGGGAAGAAAGCCTGGAAAAGTCTAGAAGGCCTTCTTCCTACATTCCCAGCCTGAGTAATTGCCAAAGGGAACCCAGCAAACCTCTGGTTGAATCCCAGGCGAGAGTAAATATGTTTCTCAAACCTCTCCGCGCCGTGAAGACTCTCCACCCCAGCGTGACAACGCGTTGATGTGTGTTGGAGCCCTAAGACAGCAGATGACAGGCTTCATACATTACAAGAGAACTCTCCCTGCAGACTCCTACATGGCACCTCTGAGCACACGCACAGGTGCCAGCCTGAGCCTTCTCCCCAGCACCTCACTGACTGGCCACCATCAGACCTGCGGGAACGTCGTGTGACTGTGAATTTCCACTTCGTGGATGGGGAAACTGAGGCCTGGAATCTTTCTCCTCCGAGCAAGAACTGCGCAGGCTCAGGAAACCACCAATGAGATCGGAATGCGCATGCTCAGATGACCCTCAAGGAAGAACTGCGCATGCTCCCCAGGCCTCCATGGGAAGGAGTGGGGGAAACCTACCACTGTGGAAGAGCTGCGCATGCTCAGAAGCCTGCCATTGAGGAAGAACTGGGCATGCTCAGGAGACCGGCATTGAAAACCCTCCACTGGAGACCAACTGCGCATGCTCAAGAGGCCTCCCAGGAGGAAAAAGTCATTGCAGGAGAACTGTGCATGCCCAGGAGACCGCCATGGAGAAGGAATCATGCCTACCTAGGATTCCACATAATCAGAAGACCTCCACTGAGGAAAAAGTGCCATTGAGGAAGAACCACACATACTCAGAAGACCGCCATGGAGGAGGAACTGTATGTACTTACGGGTCTGCCTTTGAGGAAGGCCTGCGCATGCTCAGGAGGCCGCCATTGATGACTGCGCATGCTCAGGAGGCCGCCATTGATGACTGCGCATGCTCAGGAGGTCGCCACTGAGGAAGGACTGCGCATGCTCAGCTCAGAATGCAGACTTTAGGCCTCTACTGCAGTGCGTGATTCATATCCCCAAGTTTGTCTTGAAGATATTCCGCCTTCTGACACATCTCAGACTTGCACTTGATTGCTTTGGTTGAGTGCATTAGCGTTTCCCCTGCTTTGTGGGGGCACATCTTGGCTTTTGAGAGGTAAATCTTTACAAAAATCAAGGGCAGAGGAACAACCAAGCCACACAGGATCTGAACACAGACCCGTCCAACAATGGTGCAGGACTGACTGGAAGCTCTCCACAGTGTGGGAGCTCCCTGGTATAGTCAGGGGAGGGTTTTTTTGTGGTAAACTTTTTTATTGTTATTATAAAGGTGATGAGTACATTTCTTTTTGGACAATATCACCATTCCCCCGCCCCTCTGTCTCTTGTTTTTCCCTTCCATACCCACCCACAAGTTGTAGAGCTCATTTTGCACCGTAGTGTCTAGTGAGGACCATGGCTGCATTTGTTCATCCTTCGGCCCATCCGTTTCTCTGCCTCCCCTTCCCCTCCCCAAGACAGATAAATGAGCAAACAAAGCAAAAAGAGAAGAAAGCAAAAACAATAACAAAGAAAAGACCTCTTGTTTCCATTTCCTGAAGTTCATTTTGATCAGTATTATTTTATCTGACCAGATGTACACAGGCATTGAGCCTTTGTGTTCCTCTCCTAAGAGTATCTTGACCATGTTTGAATGTCTAGAGACCTGTATAATTGATCACATCCCAGGGCATTTTAGATCTAGTTTCCACGTAGGAGAGAAAACATATGCCATTGTCTCTCTGAGCTTGGCTTACCTTGCTGAACATGATTTGTTCTAGGTCTATCCATTTCCCTGCAAAAGAAAGAATATTATTCTTCCTAGTGGCTGTGTAAAATTCCATTGTAGGTAAGTATCACATTTTTTAAATCCACTCATCTATTTTAGGGTATCTGGTCTGCTTCTGCAACTTGGTTATTGTGAATCGTGCAGCAATGAATATGGATGTTCAAGTGTCTTTATGATATCCTAGCTTCTGATGCTCTGGGTAGATGCCCAGGAGTGGTATGACTGGTCTGTAGGAAAGGTCTAGGTTTAGAGTTTTAAGGAACCTCCACACTGCTATCGAGAGTGGTTATGCTAGTTTACATTCGCATCAACAGTGCACTGGCGTAGAGAAACAGCCAGTCACACAGGATCTAAACACAAACACCGCTGGCAACGAGGTGGGACCAACGGGTAGCTCTCCACAGCGAGTGAGCTCCTTGGTGTGTGAAGGGGAATTTTAAAAAGCAGGTTGGCTTTTGAAATTTCTTTGATGTATTCTTTTGTTGACTGTACTTGGTCTTTTGTGACGGGAGGAACTTCTGCGAATCAAGTGGGTGGTACTGTGCAGAACTGAAGAGGGACAATCAGGAGTCCTCTGGAGGGAGGGCAGCATGTACAAAGGCTCCATTTCTAACATGCTATCTCCCCAGTCAGTCTGAGTGTCTTGGATCCTCAACTATGCCCTCTGGATGCTCAAAAAGCAACTGTGTCTTCTCCCTCCATCCAATCGGATGGGACCAGAGAACCAAGACAGAAACCTGGGCCTTCACACAGACCTTTGTTTCCATTTCTCCTGTCTAATCTATGGTTAGGTCTTGTGCTACAGGCCACCTCGTCTCTACCTCTGCTTGTATATTATTTCAATCGTCCTTGCCTCTTGCTCGGGTAGCTATAGGAACTTCTGCCTTGGCTTCCTTGCCTCTAGTGACCTTCCATCCAGCCTCAGTTTGGTAATTATTTTATTCACTCCCATAATATGTGAGCTGAGGAAATAGTACAGCAAGAGAATGCTTGTTCTCATTACAGCAAAGGCAAAAGCTTGAGGAACACTCCATTGACACGGGGTCAAACACAACAGATTCCTGCTAACCTGCAACTCAGCTGATGAGAGACATAAAGCCTTGGGTCAACTTGACCAGAAAATAGCCTCTGGCCTTGGTGTGTGGCCTGGGAATTCGGATGTGAGAAGCCACTGATACAACAAGGCAGGAACACAGAATGCCAGGTAGAGAATCCCTCAGAATGGACTTAATTTATCTGCATTTCCAGCAGGATCGATCTGGAGCTTGAGGCCTCCATACTTTGGCTCCCTCTTCATTCCCTCTCCCAAGCAGAAGCAATGCAATCTTTTTTTTTTTGGGGGGGGGGGGTCCGGTCGTGGGGCCTGAACTCTGGGCCTGGGCGTGGTCCCTCAGCTCTTCAGCTCAAGGCTAGCACTCTACCACTTGAGCCACAGCGCCACTTCCGGCTTTTTTTCTTTTTGCTTCTGTGGTGCTGAGGAATCGAACCCAGGAGCTCATGCATGCAAGGCAAGCGCTCTACCACTGAGCCACCTTCCCAGCCCCAGCAATGCAATCTTAACTCGGAAGATTCTGCCACATTGCACAGACCATTTTGACTCATGGGCTGCTCCTCCTTTAGAACTGTCTCTTCTTTCTCACCTTTTGGGGGCTCTTGGCTCTTATCTTTTGCTGCCTCATCCTGGTGACAAGATGTCAGCAATATCCAGGCATCTGTGAATTCAGATATCCACAGGGATTCTGGAAGCAATCCCATGCGCCTGCTGGAGGATGATCTACAGACTAAAGAGTGGAGTCGATGCCAGGAGAGGAGGAGATGGGAGATGTGTATACATAGCTGTAAATGCAGGCAGAAGTGTACACAAACCTGTATGCAGGTGTAGACATTTACGCACATCACCACCTTCTTTTCCTGTTCAGCTACTTCTCCAGACAAAGTAGTTCCTGCCATTTGTGCTTGTCTTCTAGAAATGAATGGTTGTGGACTCAGTCTCTAGAGACGGAGCCAGAAGATGAATAAAGAGCCGGAGGTTTGAGACAAGATGGATTTGGGGCTGAATCTCAAGACAGCCTCTTACTGTCTGGGCCATCATGTTAAGCATTCGCTGACAATCCACGGGGCGAGTCAATCCTCTTGTGTCCTTTTTGGTGACACGGTTAGTAATTTTTTGGATTGCTGTCAAAAGCCATGGGGCTCCTTCCTTGACAGTTCAGGGAGGGGGGAAGAGGAGTTGGGAGAAGGATAGGGTGGAGGAAGAGAGCCTGAAGGAGAGAAGAATGTAGGAATAGGAGGGGCTGGGCCTGTCCTGTCCCATGGTCCCTCTTGTCCCTCATTAGCACTCATCCAGGTGACAAGCGCCCTGCCAAAGCCCCCTGGGAGGTTGGGGGCAGCCTGGTGGCGATGAAGTTGTTGTGTCAACCACCATGTTACAACCAGTCAGTCACCGAGGTCCTTCTGGCTGGGAAGGGAGCTGGTGCCCGAAGCCTCAGGGGTGGTGGTGACAGATGATGCACCAATGGGATGGCAGAGGGTGACACCACATTTCCTGAGTACTTGGCTGTTCTGGGCCTGGTGCTGGGCACGTCCATACCATTCCTGCCTTCATCGTGTGCTCACACTGACCCTGAAGGGTCAGAGATGGAAGCCCAGAGAAGCTGAGTGTCCTGACCATGTCTGCACAGCTAGGAAGAGGGCTTGGTATCAGATCAGTCTGCAGTCAGAGACTGGGCATTTAACAGATGATATCTTCTAGATTGGGCGGGACTAACCAAGGCCACAGAGCCTGTTGAATGGTCAGCCTCAGGACTCCTTAAAGAATGGAGCACCGACTTTAGATGCAAGGGCTACTTTGGATCATGTGTTCAGCTGCACCAACAAAACAACTGGGTAATTATTATTATTGTTATTATTATTATTTTGTCAATTGTGGAGCTTGAACTCTGGGCCTGGGCGCTGCCCCTGAACTCTTCAGCTCAAGGCGAGTGCTCTACCACTTGAGCCACAGTGCCACTTCCAGTTTTCTGAGTGGTTCATTGGAGATAAGAGTCTCACGGACTTTCCTGCCTGGGCTGGCTTTGAACCACGATCCTCAGATCTCAGCCTCCTGAGTAGCTAGGATGACAGGTGTGAACCACCAGTGCCTGGCTTATCATTTTCTTTTATTATTTATTTTATGTGTATCTAGTCTAGCCTTTTATTCATTTTGTTCTATTCTTCTATTCTATTCCATTCTATTCTGTGGTACTGAAGTTTGATCCCAAGACCTTTTGATTGCTAGGCAGGAGACCTACCACTTCAACTATGTCCCCTCCCCTCAACTCTCCTCCCTCCTCCCTCGCCCTCTCTCTTCCTTCTTTCCTTCCTTCCTTCCTTCCTTCCTTCCTTCCTTCCCTCCCTTCTTCCTTCCTTTCTTTCTCTCCCTCCCTCCCTCTCTTCCTCCCTCCTTCCCTCTCTCTCTTTCTTTTTCTTTTTTTCTTTCTCTCTCTCTCTCTCTTTCTTTTTCTTTTCTTGCTTGCTTGCTTCCTTCCTTTCTTTGTTTATCAGATAAGGTCTGGTGACTTTGCCCAGAGCTAGCCTCAGACTGAGATCTTCCTCCCTATATACTTCCAGTCTAGCTGGAATGACAGGTGTGTTCCACCATGCCCAGCTTGTTTGTTGAAATAGGGTCTCATTTTTTTTTCCCTCAAACTGCCTCCCTGGTTGCTGCCTTTTGAGTCTCCAAGGTTACAAATATGAGCCACGCATACATACTTGGGTCTCTTACCACTTCTTCAGCATTCCACCCTGCAATCTGCCATCTTGGCAACACCTGGATTTTGGAAGGGGACTTTGTGCCAGACTTTGCGATCGTGTGACTGTGTGAGCAGGTGGTCACTTCCCCTCCTAGAGCCGCCTTCTGTCCTCTGGGGGAATGACACTTGGGCCAGCCCAGGAGAGGGGAGACATTGGGACACGTAGGGAGCTCTTATTCTGATCACCTATTGGGATAAACCCCTGGCTTGCATCGCGTCATTTAAACCTCGCGCTGACTTTGTGAGCCACCACCTGAAAGGCTTTGAGAGTTCTAGAACTTTCTGAGATCCAGAGGATCACTGAGGTCAGCCAAAGGCAAAAACGTCTGCTAGGCTCCCAACTCCAAAAGTCACCTGCAAAAAGAAAAGCAGGACTGGAAGCGTGGCTTAAGTGGTGGAGCACCAGTTGAGCAAACACAGGCCTGCTAAGTTCAAAGCCCAGTACCACCCACCCCAAACTAAAGGAACAGAGAGCAGAGGTCTAGAAGAACTCGATAAAAATGCCTTCTTTCATAATGAGCACTTGGTGTTCATCGGGGCTGCTAGTGCGCCAGGCCTCAGCTTTACATCCTATTATTCCACGTCCTCCTCCAAATACTCAGTCTGGCATGGCTCAGAGAGGTGAGTCCACCTAACCCAAGTCCTACAGCCACTACTGGCAGAGTCAGTGGTTAGTCATGATGCCTCTAGTTAGAAATAAAAATGGTGGCACTTGCCCTGGTCTTGGGGTGACTGTAAGCCAGGAGGGGGACTGGGTTCCTTGGAGGGCTGGGTGTGGGGTAAGGGGTTGGGGCCCGAGCTGATATCTTTAGGGGTACATCCTAGCTTCTGCACCCCCATCCTAGTTTCTGCTCCCCCCCCCCCCGCCCCCTCCGGGGAGAGAGAACCCAGAGATACTGTTGTTCTGTTTTTCCCTTTTTCTGTCCCCAGGCTCTGTTCATCACCAAGGGCTCTGGTTACACACACACACACACACACACACACACACACACACACACACACACACACGTGCGGCGCATAAATAATGAAGAAGGAAATAAATAAGCCAGTGGCTTCTATAACCAAACCGCCCAGGGCTGGCTGGATGGCCTGGCTGCACAGGGGGTGGGGGATGGGGGAATGTGTGTCCAAGGTGGCCGAGAATTCCTGCAGGGGAAGGAGGGGTTGGAGCTCCCTTCCCATTGTCTGGCAAGGCAGACAGACAGTCCTGCAGGCTGGGCACTGGGGGCTGGGGGGAGGGGGGAGAAAAAGGGGGAACGGGAGAGGCCCTGGTTGGGGAATGTCCTTTGATTCCCCTCCCAGTGGAATCTGAAGAATGACTGGGGACTGAGGCCTGCAGAGAGGTCCCACCCTCCTCCCCCAGCCCTCCTCCCCCCAGTGCAGGCCAGATCTCCTGTCCTCCTCCTCCCCGCCCCCCCTCCCCCAAAGGCTGCTCTTTGCAAGAAGCAATTTTCCCTGGGAGCTGAAACACCACAGATTTACAAAAGCTGCAGCAGCCTGCCTGCCTGGCTCAGGAGGTAAACAAGAGCTGTCAGCCAGGAGTGGGCGGGGTCACAGGCTGCCCTGGACTCCTCCCCCTCCCTGCCTCCCCCCCCCCTCCCCTCCATCCTCAGAGACCCGGGAGGGTGGATCTAGGGGAAGGGGTAGGGCCTGGGGGGAAGTGTGCAAACACCAAGCTCAGTAAAAAATAAAAATAAATAAATGAAAGCAGCAAGGATCCCCCCCCCCCCCAGGAGCTGAGGGTTGGAGAAATGTGGGTCCTAGAAGAAATGTGGGTCCCTTGATAAATCTCTGCTTTGGATTTTGTGGGGTGTGGGTAGTCCTGCGCTAGTGTCATCCAGTGTATCCCCAATTTCCAAGGAATGGAAGCTCAGGAGAGCCAGGGCTCTGGGATTGAGTTCTTGGCCTTGAGTGATAGAAATTGGGGGGTAGCTGGGTGTTGGTGGCTCACGCCTGTCATCCTAGCTACTCAGGAGGCCGAGATCTGAGATCCTGGTTCGAAGCCAGCCTGGGCAGGAAAAGTCCGTGAGACTCTTCTCTCCCATGAACCAGCAGAAAACCAGAAGTGGCGCTGTGGCTCAAGTGGTAGAGCGCTTGCCTGGAGCTGAAGAGCTGAGGGACAGCGCCCAGGCCCAGAGTTCAAGCCCCACGACCAACCACTGTAGGCGGAGTTGGAAAATTCTTCCTGCTAATAGATGTATTTTTTAATTAATTTATTTTTAATGCTGGTCCTGGGACTCGAACCCAGGGCCTGAGTGCTGTCCCTGAGCTTTTTTTTGCTCAAGGCTAGGGCTTTACCATTTGAACCTCCATCTCTACTTCCAACTTTCTTGGTGGCTAATTGGAGATCAGAGTCTCAGGGATGTACCTGCCCGGGCTGGCTTTGAACTGTGATCCTCAGATCTCAGCCTCCTGAGTAGCTAGTAGGATCACAGGTGTGAGCTAACAGCGTCTGGAGTTATCCCAGATTTTGATGTCTCCTATCTTGTCTTTATTCTCATGCTTTTCATGTTTGTTTGTTTGTTTTTGGCTTTTCATATATATTTTCCTCTTGAGCAATCCCTCTTTGACTTGGGAATTCTTTTTTTTTTTCTTTTTGCCAGTCATGGTGCCTGTACTCTGGGCCTGGGCGCTGTCCCTCAGCTCTTCAGCTCAAGGCGAGCGCTCTACCACTTGAGCCACAGTGCCACTTCTGGCTTTTTCCGCTTATGTGGTGCTGAGGAATCGAACCCAGGGCCTCATGCATACAAGGCAAGCGCTCTACCACTGAGCCACCTTCCCAGCCTGACTTGGGAATTCTTGAGAAGTGAGTCATTTAATTTCCAAGTGTGTGGACATTTTTGTCATTTTCATTCTGTTATTGTTTTTTTTTTTTTTTTTTTAAATCTAGTTTGAAAAGCATACTTGGTTGGATTTCAACTCTCAACACTTTTTTTTTTTTTTTTAATGACATGGGATATTATCTTCCTGTATGCTTTGTGTGCCATGGGAAATAGTCCACTGTGCTTGGGTAGAATGTTCTAGAAAGGTCTGGAAGATTCTGTGTGTCACTGATGTCAAGTTCTGCCAGTAGATTCGCTGTCTAGCTGTTCTGTCAGTTATGGAGAGAGTGTGTTACACTATCTGTGTATAGTTTTGAATTTGCCTTTTCTCACTCCACCTCTCTGCCTCACGTGTTTTATCATTGAATTTCTGGTGCATACACATTTAGAACTTCTGTGTATCCTTGTAGATTTCTCCACAGAGTATCCTTCTCTATCTCTGGTGATTTTCTTCGGCCTGACATCACTTTGATATTAATACCCACCTCTTGTTTATTACGGTTCATGTTGGCACCATTGGATTAGCCTGCAGTATCATTATATTTGAAGTAAATTTTCTTCTTTTTTTCCTCTTCTGTTTCCTCCTCCTCCTCCTTCTCCTTCTCCCCCTCCTCCTCCTTTTTCCAGTGTTGGATTTGAACTCAGGACCTCATGCTTGCTAGGATGGTGCTCTGCTGCGGAGCCACGCTTCCAGCCCAGTTTTGAGACATTGTCTCACTTCCTGCCTGAGTGTATGTCTAGACCACAACCTGACTGTTTTAGGCAGTTATTGCCTAAAATAGGCACACACCTTCGTTTACCTTCTCTTAAGATAGAGTCTCAAAGACTTTTCTGCCCGGGCTGGGCTAAGACCGAAGTTTAACCAGTCTCAACCTCTGTTGTAGTTTAGGATGATTGGCATACAACACCGCGCCTAGCCAGGAGGTGCAAATGGCTCTTGTGAGCTTTCCTACCACAGTGGCCTTGAGCCACAATCCTCTGGTGCTCAGCCTCCCAAGTAGCTAAGATTACAGGTGTAAGACACCATCACTGGCTGGAGTTCCTTCCTTCCTTCCTTCCTTCCTTCCTTCCTTCCTTCCTTCCTTCCTTCCTTCCTGACTGCCTGTCTTTCTGCCTGCCTGTCTTTCTCGCTCATTTCTCTTTCCTTCCTTCCTTCCTTCCTTCCTTCCTTCCTTCCTTCCTTCCTTCCTTCCTTCCTTCCTTCCTTCCTTCCTGACTGCCTGTCTTTCTGCCTGCCTGTCTTTCTCGCTCATTTCTCTTTCCTTCCTTCCTTCCTTCCTTCCTTCCTTCCTTCCTTCCTTCCTTCCTTCCTTCCTTCCTTCCTTCCTTCCTTCCTTCCTCTCTCTTTCTCTTTCTCTCTTTTCTCCTTCCTTCCTTCCTTCCTCCCTCCCTCCCTTCCTTCCTTCCTCTCTCTCTCTCTCTTTCTTTCTTCTCTCCTCTCTCCACTTTCTCTTTTCTTCTCTCTCCTTTCTTTCTCCTCTCCTCCTCTCCCTTCTTTCCTCCTCTCTTCCTCTCTCCCTATCCCTCCCTCCCTCCCTCTCTCTCTCCCCCTCTCCATCTCCCACCCTCTTTCTTCTAGTCATGGGTCTTGATCTCAGGGCCTGGGCACTGACCCTGAGCTTTTTTTTCCCTCAAGGCTTGTGCTCTACCAGTTGAATCACAGCTCCATTTCTGGATTTTTGGTAATCAATTGGAGATAAGAGTCTCACAGACTTTCCTGCCTGGGCTGGCTTTGAACCACCATCTTCAGATCTCAGGCTCCTGAGTAGCTAGGATGGCAGGCGTGAGCCACTGGTGCCTGGTTAAAGTGAGTTTAATTAGATGTGGAATCATAGGTGGAGTCCTTTTTTGAAATCCTTCCTGCCAGTTGCTGCCTTTGAATAGGTGTGGGCATGTACAAGCACAGTTCACACACTGACAGTGCTCAGGATCAAACCCAGGGCCTTGTACGTGTGAGGTTAACTCCCCTACATTGAAGTCTTCTCAGTTTACAGTTAGTGCACTTATTAATATGCTGTGGTCTCACTTTAATTGTCCATTTTATGTGGGTTTACTAGAGTGGTTGATTTGCTTTTCTTTCTTTTCTGTTGGTTACTTAACCCTTCTTTGGGAATCCATTTTGGTTTCCCTTTAGGATCTCAGTGGATCTTTTTATTTTATTTTATTTTTGGGTCTGGTCCTGGGGCCTGAACTCTGGGCCTGGGCGCTGTTCCTCAGCTCATCAGCTCAAGGCTAGCGCTCTACCACTTGAGCCACAGCACCACTTCCAGCTTTTTTCTTTTTTGCTTATTTGGTGCTGAGGAATCGAATCCAGGGCCTCATGCATGCAAGGCAAGCGCTCTACCACTGAGCCACCTTCCCAGCCCAGGATCCTTTTATTTTAAAAAGAGTTTGTTGGCTTTCTCATTTTGCTAAGTCTGGGGAGTGTAATTTTCTTCAGTATTTCCCTTCCGTTCCCTGGTACTGAATAAGAAGACGTTGTGATCATTTCTGTGTTCATTTTTTGCTTTTCCTATCAAGCATTTGGGACACACAGGGAAGGAAATATGACGCATTTGGCCATGTATTTGTTTCTTTTTTCTCTTCCTTTCCTTTCCTTTCTTTTCTTTTCTTTCTTTCTTGGTACCAGTACTGGATCTTAAACCTATAGACTGGGTGCTATACCTGAGCTTTTTTTACCCAAGGCTCCCACTCTACCACTTGAGCCACACTTCTACTTCTGGCTTATGTTTTTGGTTAATTGGAGAGTCTCATGGATTGTTTTCTGCCCAGGCTGGCTTTGAACCTTGATCATCAGATCTCAGCCTCCTGAGTAGCTAGGATGACAGGCGTGAGCCACCGGCTCGCTTTCCCTTGTTCTTGCTTTCTGATGAGCTATAATTTCCAGCATCGCCTTTTCCTTCTGTTAGAAGTTGTCTTTGAATAATTCTGGTAGTTTTTGCTGGCAACCATTTTCATTCATCTGATGATGTCTCGAATCTCTCTTCCTTTTTACAGGGTGTTTTCAGGAAACTTGTGACACTTCCTCTTGGATATTTCTCTGATGAGAAAGTTGCCATCTTCCAAAATGGCTTCTTTCTGTCCATAAACTCACCTCTTGCTATTTCTCTCCCTTTGTCTTTAGCCATCAGACGTCTGAATGCTATGGCCGCACATTCTTGGTAGACAATCTCTCTTAGGATTTGTTCGGCCATTTTGATCTATAGGTTGGGAAGCTTTCAACCACTATTGATTGATAGGTTGATTGACTGATTGGCTGAATGATTGCCAGTACTGGCCCTTGAACTCGGGGTCTTGTGCTCTTGCTAGCAATGGGCACTCTGCCCCTTGAGCTAGGCCTCCACTCCTGAGTTGTTTTTGCGCGTTTTTTCCCCCTTGGTTATTTGGAAATTAGCACCTCAGAACCAGGATTCTCAGTCTCCTGAATTCAACCACTGCTGTGTGTTCATTCATAGCATCTTTCTCTTCTTCTGGGACCCTAGTGACATTCTTGTCTTCGATTCTTGAGGACATTAATTATCTTTTTTTAACCTCTTTTCTCGCTGCTGTTCAGGTTGATTGATTTCTAGTGTTCTGTTTTCAAGTGCTCAGATTCTTTCCTCGGTCCTATTCTACCATCCAACCATCTCTTTTTTTTTTTTTTTTTTTTGTCGGTCGTGGGGCTTGAACTCTGGGCCTGGGAGGTGTCCCTCAGCTCTTCAGCTCAAGGCGAGCGCTCTACCGCTTGAGCTACAGCACCACTTCCGGTTTTCTGGTGGTTTATTGGAGATAGGAGTCTCATGGTCTCTCCTGCCCGGGCTGGCTTTGAACCGCGATCCTCAGATCTCAGCCTCCTGAGTAGCTAGGATTACAGGCGTGAGCCACCAGCGCCCGGCTCAACCATCTCTTGAGTCTTTACTTTAATGACTGTACTTCATTCTTCAATCCAAAACTCTCCACCATAGCCTCTCCTCTTCATTTTCCTTTCTCTTTGTTAAGGCTTTCTCCTTCTAAGATCAAGTCTCTCTCTTTTTAAGAAAAATTTGCTTTAAACCTATTCATGATTGCTTTTTGAAATATTTTTGATGGCTGTGTGTGTGTTTTTTTTTTTTTTTTAACTCTCATCAGATAATTGCAACATCTGGGTCAGGTTAGCCGTGGTCTCTGTTGACGGACTCATTTTCCCCCATTCACTTTCAAGTCTTCTTGGTACAAGTGATTTGATTGAAACCTGGACTGTTGGAGTGTTATAGCACTTTGCATCTTGAGATGGATGCCGGGAAGGGCGAGAACGATAGAAGGGCTAACAGTGATCAAGATGTATTGTACTCCTAAATTGACTTGTTGAATTGAAACGCCTTTGTACAGCTACTCAGGGTTTATAAAAGAGAGATAGAAATAAAACTCTGCATCTTATTTAAAGTTCATAGTTTAGCTGGCTTTTCTTCCCTTCCCTTCCCTCCCCTGTCCCTTCCCTCTCCTCCCCTTCCTCTTCCCCTTCCCCTCCTCCACCCTTCCTCTCTTCCCCCCTTTCCTTCCCTTCCCTTCCCTCCCCCTCTCCTCCCTTCCCTTCTCTTTTCTGTAGCAGTCCTAGGCTTGAACTTAGGACCTGGGGGCTGTCTATAAGCTTTTGTGCTCAAGGCTAGTGCTCTACCACTTGAGTCCTAGCTCCATTTCTAGCATTTTTAATATCTAATTGTAGATGAGAATCTGATGGACTTCTCTGCACAGGCTGGTTTGAACTGTGATCCTCAGACCTCCTAAATAGCTGGGATTATAGGTGTGAGCATCAGGGCATGATGAGAGCAAGATTTTGTTGGAACTTTTGTTTTTTTTTTTTGTCAGTTGTGGGGTTTGAACTCAGGACCTGGGCACTGTTCCTGAGCTCTTGGTCTCAAGGCTAGTGCTCTACCACTTTGAGTCACAGCTCCACTTCTGGTTTTTGGGTGGTTACTTAGAGATAAAAGTCTCATGGACTTTTCCTGCCTGAGCTAGTTTCAAACGGTGATCCTTGGATCTCAGGCTCCTGAGTAGTGAGGATTACAGGCCTGAGCCACTGGTACATGACTTTTATTTTCTTTATAACACTTCTTACTCTGATATTACCTGGCTAGTTTGTTTGCTTGTTTTGCTTTTTATTTTTTCTCAGTTTATATCATCAGTCCGTAAATCTGTAGAAAGGACATTTGCCTACACTCATAATCAAATAAATCTCAATGTCACCAGGAGCCAGTCGCTCACATCTGTCATCCTAGCTGCTCAGGAGGCAGTTCAAATCCAGCCTAGGCAGAAAAGTCCATAAGACTCTTATCACCAATTCATCACCAGAAAACCGGAAGTGGTGCTGTGGCTCAAAGTGGTAGAGCACTAGACTTGTGTGAAAAAGCTCGGGGGGGGGGGGGCAGTGCTTGGGCCCTGAGTTCAAGTCTCAGGACAGACCAAAAATAAATAAAATAAGAGTGCTGGGGGTTATTTTTTGAGACAGAGGATATCTCACTTATTTTCTAGAGCAGCCTGGATTGTGGTCATCTTATTTATGTTTCTAGCTGAGTAGCTGGGTTAACAGATATGTGCCCCCATACCTTGCTTTTCTTGTTGAGACAAGGGCTTTGAAAAAAAAAAATCCCTCCTCCCCTCCCCCACCCAGGGCTATCCTGGAACTGTTGATCTCCGGATCTCAGTTTTCCCACGTAGGAGGATGACTGGTATAAGCACCCACGGACTGTTGGCCTCTGCTGGTGAAGAGGGTTGGTGGACAGGAAGAACAGTTCTATGAAATCACAGAGTCAATGAGTCCTCAGTGACGAGAAGGTTTGCTTCGAGAAGGTGGTTTATTTATTTATCCATTCATTTATTTTTAATGTCCAAAACTTCAAAGAGCTGAACAAGGGGACTGCATTTAACCTGGGGATTTGTATCTCTAGTGTTTTTGGATCGGAGTGGTCTCTTCCATTATTCTAAGGAAAGCGGTGGGGGGTGGGGAGGGAGGGGAAGGGAGCCTTTTACAGCAACTAGAGGTGCAAAACCTGAGTTGACCGAGTTAATTAATTTCCCCATACCATGAAGAAGCAATCTTTGGATCAATCAGTCTGCAGGACTGATTTTTCTTTTTGAGTTGTTTTTACAAGCAAGTGGTTATGTAAAGAGAAGGCCACGGAGACAGGGTGGCCAGGGGCTAAGGAAGAGCTTCTCGGAATAGGTAATGGAGAGTCTGGCACTTGAGGACAGAGAAGGAAGATGGTATGTGGGAAGATCCAGGGCCTTTGAGTGTGTGGGGAACAGAAAAGCCACCAGAGAGCTGAGAAATGACATGAGCTGCGGGAATGGATGGCTGATGCTGGATGGGGTGGATTTCTATTCACGGCTCCCGACAGAGCCATCGGAAGGCTTTGATTAATATTTTAGACACCCTGCTTTATATTTGGAAAACCACACACTGTTGAACATGGGGGGGGGGGGGATGGGAATGAGCAGGCTGACAAGGAGGCCCTAATTAAGAGACTAAGAGACTCTGACCCTGGGAAGAAGGTGTCAGGACAGAGAGAAATGGCAGATGGCCTAAGTGCTATCGAGCCTTCAGCCTTGGTCAGGGATAGGATGGGGAGCTGTGAGCGATGGCTAATCAAGGCTGGTTCCAGAGGTGAGGGATGGTGTTCTATTACTGAGTAGCAGCCTACCAGGAAAGAGGCAAGGTGGGTGGAAACTGAGAATTCCCTGTGTGTGTTTGATCTTCCTCACAGAGAGTCAAAATGATTTGGAGATGTACAATCAACACTGAGAGGACATACTCCTATTTGTAGATTGTGTGTGTGTGTGTGTGTGTGTGTGAAGATGCATGTGCACACGTGTATTTTCTGGTCCTGGGGCTTGAGCTCAGGGCCTGCCCATTGTCCCTGAGCTTTTCTGCTCAAGGCTAGCACTCTACCCCTTAAACCACAGCTCCCCTCTGGTTTCATTGGAGATGAGTCTCATGGCCGTCCCTGTCTTGGGTTGGTCTTGAACCTGAATCCTCAGATCTCAGCCTCCTGAGTAGTGAGGGTGACAGGCATGAGCCACTGGTGCCTGGTTCCTATGTGTAGATTTCATAGAAACCTCCGGGCTGTGTGCACGAGACTCTGGGGAATTGCATTCTCTGTGTAGCCAACCAAGAAAATGAGAACACAGACTTTAAACTGTCATTCAGTCAAGAATAGATAATTAGCCATTGCTGCCTGCATATTAATTACCATTGCATTTAAATAGGTTCTTCTTAGGCGCAGGAGCAAGAGGGGTTGGCATGGGGGGGGGGAAGAAAATTAGGTAGAAGCTAGGATTTCCCTGTGCCACACCACACATGGGCATATTATCATTTCTCTGTGTGTGTGTGTGTGTGTGTGTGCATGCGCGTGTGCATGCACATGCTCCATCTTGGGGAATTGAACTCAGACTCTAGGCACTACTGTCCCTTAGCTTTTCACTCAAGGTTAGCGCCCTACCACTTGAGCCACAGGTGCACTTCTGGCTCTATGGTAGTTTACTGGAGATAAGAATCTCAGACTTGGGGCTGGGAAGGTGGCTCAGTAGTAGAGCGCTTGCTTTGCACGCATGAGGCCCTGGGTTCGATTCCTCAGCACCACATAAGCAGGGGAAAAAAAAAGCCGGAAGTGGCGTTGTAGCTCAAGTGGTAGAGCGCTTGCCTTGAGCTGAAGAGCTGAGGGACAGCGCCCAGGCCCAGAGTTCAGGCCCCACAACTGGACCCCCCAAAAACAAAAGAATCTCAGACTTTCCTGCCTGGGTTGACTTTGAAAAACAACCCTCAGATCTCCATCACCTGAGTAGCTGTGATGACAGGTGTGAGCCACCAGAGCTGGCCCATCCTGACATTTCTGTCTCCCGACAACTCCTTTCCCTAAGTCCTGTTATGTTCGTTTTGATCCTGACAAACTGGAATGCTTCTCTCTGTGGTCTTCAAGAACTGAGTCCATGGCCACAGAGGGAGAATTAAAATGGCAAAGATTCGCTGGAGGAAAAGATAAGCAGAGCTCCTGCCAGACAGAAGGGGTCCCCATGGAAGGTACCACCTGGGATGTGCTATGCAGGATGAATAGGGATCTGTATGAGAGAGAGAGAGAGGAGAGAGAGAGAGAGATCGCTAAATGACTTTCAAGATCACTGACAATCTGTGGCTACGTTGGTCCCCAAACCCAATCAGAAGCTCCCCAGAGCTCTCCACGTATTGGTTAGCCCCTCTGGCTGGGTGACCAGTGAGTCCATAGTTCACAGGCAAGTCTCTTCCGGGAACAATGGGCCAGCACACAATACCCCCGATCTCTCTCCCCGCCCCAAGGTGTTTTGCCCAAGTCTCATAGCTCACAGACATCAGAACCAAGATCAGAATCTTCTTTGGGTTTGTTGTTACATATGGTCCTTTAAATCAGCTTCAGATCTCAAGCCCCCCATCCCGTCAGACCCACCAAAAGTCAGTTTTGACTGGAGTATCTCACCCTCAAAGCTAAGGCAAAGATTATTCTTAGAGCTAGCGGATTCCTCAGGAAGGTCCCTCCCCTCTCTCTAGGCATTGCTTCCCATTGGTCCCCATGCGGATGTTTTCAGACCTTTGCCCGGGGAAGGCAGTGAGGTGAGTGGTTTGGGGGGGGTTTCTAAATGACTCTTGTGAACTTTGCCCAGGTGGGACCCTGTTCCAGCTTTGGGGAGACCTCTTCCACTTCTCTCTTAGCAACCTCCTGCTAAGCCTGGCACTGATGGCTCACGCCTGTCATCCTAGCTGCTCAGGGGGCTGAGATCTGAGGATCACGGTTCAAAGCCAGCCCGGGCAGGAAAGTCCATGAGACTCTGATCTCCAATAAACCACTAGAAAACCGGAAGTGGCGCTGTGGCTCAAGTGGTAGAGCACTCGCCTTGAGCTGAAGAGCTCAGAGACAGCGCCCAGGCCCTGAGTTCAAGCCCCACAATGGACAACAAAAACTGCCCTGCTCTTGTTTGATAAAGACTCACATGGATTTTCCTTTTTGGCCTTCCCTGGCCTGGGTAGAAGCCAGGGAGTGTGAATTTTGGGCATCTTATTGGAAAGAGAAGCTGTGTGTGGGGGGGAGGGAAAGAAGCCCCCAAACTCCATAGGAGACACAGACTCATTTTTCTCTCTTCCAGTCCTGTGGTGCACTGATTCCTGCCTCTCTTGGGCAGAGTTCTTCCCAGGTTCTGGGTGTTGCATGTTGAAACAGATTAGAGAGGGCCAGAGGGTTGATTGATTGGGTTTTTTAAATATTCCATTACAGAGATTTCGGAAGGTGCACTAGCAGAGAACAAAAGAAAAAGGAGCCCTCATGTTTTGTTGGTCATGGGGCTTGAACTCTGGGCCTGGGCGCCGTCCCTCAGCTCTTCAGCTCAAGGCGAGCGCTCTACCACTTGAGCCACAGCACCACTTGGTTTTCTGGTGGTTCATGGGAGATAAAAGACTCACAGAGTTTCCTGCCTGGGCTGGCTTTGAACCCTGATCCTCAGATCTCAGCCTCCTGAGCTCTGAACCTTCAACTACCCACCCTTTAGTAACTTCTTCCAACCCCACAGGGATCTCCCACTGAAATGAATGGGGTAACCCAAACCAGGGCTATCTGAGGGGCCAGTGATAGACAATTCAACCGAATTTCTGCCAAGGGGATGCGTATTGGTTCATGTGAGCCCAGTAGATTCCCCCTTCACGGATGGGTTGGATCCAGCCAGACTCCATCTTGTTTTCTGCTCCTTGGCTTCACCTTACATGCCATTGGCTGCCTTTCTCAGTGGTCCTGCTCTTGTGATGACAAGATGGCGGCCTACTTTTGGCCTGTATTCTGCCCACTGGGAAACCAGATAGAAGGAACTCTCTTTCCTGACTGTCATTGGTTTGCTGGAAAAATCACGAGACTCTGCCTGAGCCAATCACCAGGGACAGGGGTTGAGATTTATGTACACTGGTTGGATTAGATCCGGGTCATCTGGAGGTGGGGGGGGTCAGCTTTGTTCAAACCCCAGTGTTATAAGCCTACTGGTATTCTTGTTCCCCAGAGGAGGCTGTGGGTGAGCCGGGGTGGTGAGTTACAGATTCTGTCTCCCTCTGGATTCTTTTCCGGGGTCTTGCTGTGTCCCCTGGAGATCCTACCTGAGCAGGTGTCATGCTCAGCATTGGTGACACCAGAGAGGTATGTTAGATTCCCCTGTCCAGCTTCAGTGCCGCTCTTTCCCATCCTTTGCAGGTCTAGTCCACAGCAAATTGCTCCGTGCATGCCTGGATACCATGCTCTGAGACAGGCTTGTCTGTCATCTTGGCCAGGAACGAACACCCCAGTTATTTAAGCCCAAGGATCCATCACTGATCTTTCCCTTACTGGATCTAACTTCTCGTTTTGCCAGAAGACCATGTCTCGGAGCCTCAGGATCGTACTTGAACACATCTGTGTAATGGGCCTAAAATCAGGGCTTACCTATGGGAGCCTGTGAATTTTGGCAGGTGGATGATAGGCAAATGGATACTCACCTTGGCCATAGCTACCTGCCTCTCTCCCTCTCAGGAAGTGTTCTTTCTCAGCTCCCCCCCAGTCCCCTCCCCATCCCTCCCTCTCCCAGGGGAGCAGCGACTCTTGATCGCGATGCGTTTTGATGGCTTGGAAACTTCATCGCCGCCCACACTCTTCCTCCTCCCTCCCTGCTGAGCTGACAATTTCGCATGACATCAATTCCTCTGACAGCCGTGTAAACAGATGGTGGTCCCTGCTCTCCCAGGGTGCTGAGTGAAACCATGGTAACCCGCTAAACTATGACAGGTGCCAGAACGGTGGGAACTTCAAGACCTTCAGACAACACAAGTACGTACAGGCCGCAGGCAGCAGGTCCCCGGGCGGTGTCCCCTGTATCTCAGATACCACAGGCCAAGGCTGGCTGGACTTGAAGAAGACACGGGCTGAGCAAATGCTTATCAGCCTGAGGCTGGTGGTTCACACCTGTAATCCCTGCCGCTTCAGGAGACTGAGCTCTGAGGATGGTGGTTCGGAGTTCACCGGATGGAAAAGTCCGTGAGACTCTCGTCTCGAGTGAGCCACCAAAAAGTCAGAAGTGGAGGAGTGAAGAGCAAAAAGAAACAAAAGGAAAAGCTAAGGGTATAGTGCCCAGGTCCTGAGTTCAAGACCCGGTACCAGCACACACACACACAGTTTGTAAAGAGACTCTATGAGGGAACCAAAGAGACCAAGTATATCCATTTCCTGGGATTGCTTGGAAGGCACGATCTTTGCAGGTCATAGTTGGAAGAAGGAAAAATGTACCAACTGGACTAAGAGGACAGGAGGCTACGGCAGCAGCCTTGAGGGCCACCTGAAGAGCTGGAATTTCACTCTTCTCTCCTGTCCTAAGTCCCTCCCAACGGTGACACCAGTGTCCAGGCCCCAGGAGGCTCTGGGGTGTGAGGGACCTGCAAGTTTTCTCCTGTCTTGGCTGTTTCCCGTATTGTCGTCTTATTCCTCCTGGTCTTAGAGTGCTGTTTTACCCTGAAGCTCAGAGCGTGTCCTGGCAATGTCACCTACCCATCCATCCATCTGTCCACTTACACACTTAGCCACTCACCCATTTTCTATCTATCCTTTCGTCTATCCTTCCATCCATCCATCACCCACCCATCCACACATCCATCATCCACGCACCTGTTCATCCATTGTCCATGTATGCATGCATCCAACCACTTACCCGTCTACCCATCCATCTGTTCATCATCTATCCATAACTCCATTATTCATCCATTTGTCCATCTATCACTCATCATTTATCCATCATCCACCCATCCACCCACCCACCTATCCATCCACCCACCCACCCACCTATCCATCTACCCACCCACCCATCCAACCGCCCACCTATCATTCCATCCATCCATCCACCCATCCAACCACCTCCCTATCATTCCATCCATCCACCCATCCATCCATCCATCCATCCACCCATCATACATCTGCCTATCTTCATCCATTGATCCACCCACCCACCCATCCATCCATCCATCCATCCAATTTTCCATCCACCAATTCATCTAGCCTCCCATCCATCCATTCATCATCCATCTATCCATCTATCCATCATCCACCCATCCATCCATCCACCCATCCTTCCATCTATCCAAACTACTCCAGCATGGAGTGACCTTTCCCATTTTATATCCAGGCCCTGTTTCCTCAAAGGTCTTCTTCAGCCTCTGGTCAGCCCTGCAATTTCTTTCTTTCTGTTTTTTCCCTGTTGGTCCTGGGGCTGGAACTCTGGGCCTGGGCGCTGTCTCTCAGTTCTTCTGCTCAAGGCAAGTGCTCTACCACTTGAACCACTGCGCCACTTCTGGTTTTCTGAGTGGCTTATTGGAGATAAGAGTCTCATGGACTTTCCTGCCCAGGCTGGCTTTGAACCACAATCCTCAGATCTGAGCCTCCTGAGTAGCTAGGATGACAGGCGTGAGCCACCGATGCCTGGAGCCCTGCAATTTCACATGACTGTCCCCAGACCATCCTTCTTCTCCTTTTTGTCACTTTACCTCTTATGCTTTAGGTCTAGGTTTATTTCTACTAAGGGATGTAGGGAAGATCTCCTAGCCAGGCTTGCTTTGTGCTGACTACCTTTAGTATGCCACTTGGCCTCTGGATATTTTTTTTCATATGACAATTAAGAGACATGATTTGAATGGATTAGTTGCATAACACCTACAAAGTGCACTGACGGGTGCACTGTCACACTGCAAACTCAAGAAATAGGAGCACTTTTTAGTTATTAGAAATCAGATGAGCCAGGCGCCGGTGGCTCACACCTGTCATCCTAGCTACTTAGGAGGCTGAGATCTGAGGATCGTGGTTCGAAACCAGCCCGGGCTGGAAGGTGTGAGACTGATCTCCAATGAAAACCAGAAGTGGCGCTGTGGCTCAAGTGGTAGAGCACTCGCCTTGAGCTGAAGAGCTCAGGGACAGCGCCCAGGCCCAGAAAGAAAGAAATCAGCTGACATCCAAGTTGCCTTTCACAGATAGGGACTTGGAGCAGGACACAGAAGGATGGAAACTCTGGGGGAAGGGGACAACTGAACGCAATTCAAGCTGCATGGCCTTAGACAAGTTGCTTACCTTCTCTGAGCACATGAAACATGGGACTCGTGCAACCCCACCTTATAGACCCAGGATGGGGATTGAATGGATTCCCCCCCCCCCCCATACCTCCATTCAATCAGGACAGGTGCTTGGTTCTAGGCATCATGTTGACAACTTTTCCAGGGGACATTTCAATGCCATGGGGGTCAGTGTTACCCAAGGCAGAGTCCTCCCGCTGCATTTCTTGAGGGTGACATTCTGGCCTCTGCTTGCCTACATCTTGTAACAGGAAACCCATTACCTGCCTGGTGGGACAGCTCTGAGCTTAGCTGGTCTTGCCTGGAATCCAGACTCACCTGACCTTCAGGGCTTCTTCTCTGGGGTCCATTGTTCTAGCCTGATTTCTTTTTCTGTGACCTGGGGACAAGGCAAGTGGTATTGGTAACTTGTTGAGCACCAACCTGGAGTAGGTGACCCAAGCAAGCAGTCAGTCAGTTCTTGCTCCCCACAAGGAGACTGCTGTCTTGGAAGGTCTGGGCCAACAGTGTGCTTGGGAGAGAGTTCTTGGGGAGTCCCTGGGCTGGAGGAGCCCCAAGGCTGAGCAGGGGTCCCAGGGCCCAGAGGTGACAGAGTGGACACCATAATCTCACAGGCCTAGGCTTCCGGTCTCCATCCTCTAGTCTGGGGGAGATACAGGGGGACCCACACATGAATCCCCACCTCACAGCGTTCTCCTAAGAATTCAATGGCCCTGTTTACCATGGCTCTTGGAGTCGAATACCTTCTGTTTTCTTTATTCTTCCAAATCTGTCATCAGTGAATGAGTTAATTTGCTGCTGAGAGACATAGAGAGAGAGAGAGAGAGAGAGAGAGAGAGAGAGAGAGAGAGAGAGAGAGAGAGAGAAAGAGAGAGAGAGAGAGAGAAAGAGATCAAACAAGCCAAGCTTTTAAACATTTATCACTCCTTCTGCTTCAAGGGTTTTAAAAAATTTTTTTATGCTTCTTTTAAAATTCATCAGCTTGGAGCAAACTGGCTGCTTTAATAACGACACCAAGAAAACGTTGATAAGAGCCCGCCAATAATAGATGTAGGGAGGGACATCTGGACAGTTTCTCAATACTTCCAATCAAGTCTGCATTCAAGTTGACATACCTCCAAGACCCTGGTGTCAGAGATTATGATGTTGTGCGATCGCATCTTCTCCTCAGGAGGTAGTGAAATTGAAAGGCAGGTAAAATACCCTCTCACCCCCTCAAAAAAGGAAAGACATAGGTCATAACTCTGTAGTCTTAGTCTGTTTTGTGTGGCTATAACAGAATGCCAGAGGCTGGGTAAGTTACAAACAGATTTTTTTTTTCTTACAGTCCTGGTAGTTCAAGTTTGAGGGCCACACAGCTGGTAAGGGGAAGGAATGGGCTTTGTGCTGTGTATCAAATGGAGAGAAGCAGATGGTCATGAGAGGTTGAGATCTGAGGATCGAGGTTCAAAGCCAGCCTAAGCAGGAAAGTCTGAGAGACTCTTATCTCTAATAAACCACTCAGAAAATCAGAAGTGGTGCAGTGGCTCAAGTGGTAGAGCGTTCACCTGGAGCTGAAGAGCTGAGGGACAGTGCCCAGGCCCAGAGTTCAAGCCCCACGACCAACTAACTAAATAAATAAAAGAATCTAGAAGTCATTGTTACTTGGGTGCTTTTTTTTTTCTGGTACTTGGTCCTGAGTTAATTGCATCATACAGATATTTGTTTGAAATTCCTGTCACTGCTACGTTTCTTCAAAAAAAAACCCAAAACCAAAAACCTAACAAACCCGAGTGTCCATAAGAGGCCTATTAAATCTTGCATCTTTGTGTATCTCTGATAGATGTCTGGCAGACATCAGACTCTAGATAAAGAAAGGGGAATTTCCAATGACACACAGTATTGGTTAGGATAACGTTTTGTTGGGATTTCATTACAAACCCCGCAAGGGTTGATGGTATTGCATGAAGTCCTCCCATGAGAGGCTGGGACACTAGCTCTGGGACTTCATCACGGACCCATGTTCCTTCCAAACTTCATTCTTCCAGGACATCACATGGTTCAAGATGACCTTCAGGGCTCTGGCTGTCTGGCTATCATACCTTCACTTGAGGCAGAGGAAATGGAAGAGCAGAGCAATCTTCCTGCAATTCCCACAATGCACTTCGCTTACATGCGATTGGCCAGAACTTCAAGTCATGTGGGCACTGTCGCTCTAAGGGGAGGATGGGAAATGTAGTCTTTTCCATGCTGACCTTCTGTCTGGCCAGCAATCGCCTGGCTAAGTAGACTAGTGTGTAGAAAACTTAATGCAGGTCTTTGAATTTAGAACAGAAGTTGCCAATATTTGTATCAGCGCAGGCTCCTTTAGTTGTGTGTACAGACTGAGCCTTCTTCCCAGTTCAAGTACTTACCAGGCCGAATCCTGCTTAGCTTTTGAGATCAGACAAGATGGAGCACTTTTTCAGGTCATAGAGACTAAAGTGCTCATTATTATTATTATTATTGTTGTTGTTGTTGGTGGTGGTGTTGGTGTGTGTGTGTGTGTGTGTGTGTGTGTGTCCTGGGGGTTGAGCTAGGCAGTGTCCCTGAGCTCTTGTGCTAAGGCTAGAGCTCTATCACTTGAGCCACAGCACCACTTCTGTCTTTTTTGGAGTAGTTAGTGGAAATAGAAGTTTCATGGACTCTGCTTTCTGGGCTGGCTTCTGACCATAATCCTCAGATCTCAGCCTCCTGAGTAGCTAGGATTACAGGTGTGAGCCACTGGCTCCTGGTTAGACTGTTCTTTCTTCTTCTTCTTCTTTTTTAAATGTAATTTTATTGTTATTACTATTTTTTTATTGTTATTATTAAGGAGTTAGATTGCTCATTCTTAAAAAATCCCAACTATAAAACACTTCAAAGTTTACAAGGCTCCAACCAGGGGAAAATTCCATACTATGAAACTTTTTATCTCACATACAAATTATGTAAAAATATATAAAAACTACATTCAGCATCAGGCATGTATGATATATAAATAAATTCAGTGTTTGGACTTGGATCTCCTCACCAGGATTTCTCATTTTCATATGCAAGTATTCCAAAATGTGCCAAAAATCCTTAATCCAAGTACTTCTGGTCCCCAGATTTTGTTTTTTAATTTGCGAAAGGATGTGCAGCCTGAAATAGAAATGCCATCTAGTCCTAGTTTAAATGATAAGGTCCCTTACCAGCCCACAGATGTCACCGTCAGAGTTGATTCAGTAACTCTAAAGGTTTGTCAAGCTTGGAGTTGTGTGCTTTGTTGTTGGTGGCTTAATGGTGCCTTTATCTTCAGGCTGTGGAGACAAATGGCTATACCTGTCCTAGGAGCCACCTTAGACTCAATAATACCCAGACAAAGAAAAGAGAATATCCTTTCCCATGATATTCTTATTTACTCATTTTTATTGTCTTTTTGTCAGTCATGGGGCTTGAACTCTGGGCCTGGGCGCTGTCCCTCAGCTCTCCAGCTCAAGGCTAGCTCTCTACCACTTGAGACACAGCGCCACTTCTGGTTTTCTGGTGGTTTATTGGAGATAAGAGTCCCAGGGACTTTTCTTCCCAGGCTGGCTTTGAACCTTGATCCTCCGATCTCAGCCTCCTGAGTAGCTAGGATGACAGGTGTGAGCCACCAGAGCCCTGCCATTTTTGTATTATCTTTAAGTGGTTATACAAAAGAGTTGCCGCTTCACAAAGCAGTGTATGAATACACTCCATCCTGACCCATGCCACCCTTTCAACATCCTTACTCATCCCTCCCCTCCCCACCTCTCCCCTTCCTCTTCTGAATTTTGTAGGATATATATTAGATTCTTGACTGCCTTCCCTTCCCCCTTTCTCCCCTTCATTTGTCCATCGCTTTCTCCTTGACCCTACCCCACCCACTTTCGAGTGCACACACTTCCTGGTGTTTCATTTTGCTGAATTTTGCCTCTCAAAGGAATTACCCTCTTTGAGTTCTCCCTTAGATCTTCCATTTTTCGGTTAATACATTTACAGACACTTGCATACACCCGACCTATTTACTTGTAGGTGTATCAGCGAAATCTGCCTTCCGTAGAGAAGAGACCACGTGTATCCTTTGTCTCTCTGGGCCTGACTGACTTCTTCTGTGATATTCTTTGGGACTCACAAAAGTTGCTGAAGCCTCTTGTTGCCCTAGTAACCAGTATTGGATTGGATAAGAGACCAGGGCAGTTAGATCTCTTCTTGAGCTCCTATCCTATTTTTTTCTGAAGCTCGTGGCTATTTGGAGGGGGTGGTAGACCCTTAGACACAATTGGGGTTCTGGGATGACGTTGTTCCAAGTGCACTGTCTTCATAAGCTGCCTTGGTAAGTGGAGACCATGCACCAACTTGTATGGAATTGGGGGAAGAGGGGAGAGCATACTGGTAGCCAGCCCTGCCCTGGTATTGTCTCTCTATTCTGCAGCAGGGAGGTAAAAGAACTTGTCTGAGATTGCACGGCTCTTTCCTCTGCATTATCAGTACTTTCAGCTTAGGCCAGGACTGAAGGATTTGTGTGTATCCTGAAGTTGGCTTCAGGGAATGACAGCACCCAGACCGACTTTCCTCCCCTTCTACCCATTCTGCCTGGGTAGATGCAAAGGGAGTGGAGCGAGGTGGCATTTTTTCAGATGTCTGAGCTGGCATGCCCATCTCCTCCCACCGGATTCCGTCTGCTCCCTTTCTTAGAAGAACCCCCTGGGGAATCTCAGTAGCTCTGATAGCACCTTCGTGTTGCAACACTAGAGAACAAGAGGAAGAAGGGAAAATAAAACCTGGCTCATACCCTGCTTGAGGATTCTTTCTAGGTTTTAGACACGTTTGGATTAAACAGAGCGAGTTCCTGTACATACCTGTGAGAATCCATCTCCTCTACCCACCATCTTCCCCAGCTTCCCACAGCTCTGTATTGACCTGGCCACAGCCTGCCCATGCCCACAGTCAGCCTGGTGGTAGGGATATCTCAGCCCTCTCTGGACTACATCCATGCACTGCATGTAGACATTTGCACCCCACTCAGCAGTTCTGATGGTCACAAGAGTGAGAAATTAGCTCACATGTTTTGTTAAAGCCACAAGAGAATAATGACTGGGTTATGTAACTGTATCTAGGAGGGAAGAGCTGCAGGCATGCAAAGGGGTTTGAAAAAAAATTCTATTCCTTGCTTCCATTCTGGGGCAGGCACTTGCTCATGGTGACCAGAGGCCACTACAGGAAAAAGAGAAAGCCCCTTTCTGAGGCATTCTATTGCAGGTCCCAGGGCAGATTCTCATTGGCCAAGTGGTGTGTGTGTGTGTGTGTGTGTGTGTGTGTGTGTGTGTGTGTGTAAATCATCTTGGTTTAGTTTGGACATGTAGATATTTGTTAGAAATTCATCCATTTCTTCCAGGTTCTCAAGCTTATTAGCATAAAGGTTTGAGAAGTATTCCCTTATAATGTTCTGAATCTTTTTTTTTTTTTTTTTTAATCACTGGACCAATGGCTGAGAGGGTTAGTGCATACTGATTGGCAGCGCCTGGATCCATAAACTCACTCTTTGCATCTGTGTTGGCAGGGTTAACACCACTTCCACAAACCACAAAGACCAAGAGGGGATTCCTCCCAGGAGGATCTGGATGTGTTAACCAAATAAATTGAGGCACAGCGGCTGGGAAGTCGAGATGTCTCCGGTTTCTGGGACTCCTCCATCTTGAAATAGTTCCTTCTTTACCTGCCAACTTCCCAGGTCCACCTGTAGTTATCACCCTTCCTTTCCAGACACCTGCTTGCCATCCCAGGCAAAGTCATGCCTTTCTGGGGGTTGGGGGGGGTTGCTCCATCTCACCAAGCTCTGCTGCCAGATGTTTCTTGAAACCTCTAGGAGGTGTTGACAAAGCTGGCTGAATCTTCCCAGTTCCAGATCCTGTGCCTGTCTAGCGCCTCCCTCGAAACTTTACATGTCCTTGGCTGACTTCCATGATGGACTCGGCTCCTGTACCTGTTGTTTGTCATCTCAGATTGTCAGTGATCACATTGAGAAACCGAAAGAATGGTCCTCCATTGGATTACCTCCTCATAGCTGCTCACCCCTTCGTCCCTTCCTCTTACTTTCCTTCCTCTTTCCCTCCCTTCCTCCTCCCTCCTTTTCTCTTTCCCTCCTCTTTCATTCTCCTTCCTTCCTTCCTTCTTTTTTTTTTTTTGGGTCCAGTTGTGGGGCCTGAACTCTGGGCCTTGGCACTGTCCCTCAGCTCTTTAGCTCAAGGCTAGTGCTCTACCACTTGAGCCACAGTGCCACTTCCAGCTTTTTTCTTTTTGCTTGTGTGGTGCTGAGGAATTGAACCCAGGGCTTCAGGCATGCAAGGCAAGTGCTCTACCACTGAGCCACTTTCCCAACCTCCCTTCCTTCCTTCTTTCCTCCCTGCCTCCTTCTCTCTTTCCCTCCCTTCTTCCTCCTTCCCTTTCTCTTTCCCTCCTCTTGCATTATCCCTCCCTTCCTCCCTCCCTCCCTCCCTCCCTCCCTCCCTTCCTTCCTTCCTTCCTTCCTTCCTTCCTTCCTTCCTTCCTTCCTTCCTTCCTTCCTTCCTTCCTTCTTTCCTCCCTCTTCCCTCCTTCTCTCCTTCCCTCCCTTCCTCCTCCATCCCTTTCTCTTTCCCTCCTTTTGCATTATCCTTCCTTCCCTCCTCCCCTCATTCCTTCCCTCCTCCCCTCCTTCCTTCCCTCCTCCCCTCTTTCCTTCCCTCCTTCCTTCCTCCTCCCTCCCTTCCTCCTCCCTCCCTTTCTCTTCCCTCCCTTTCTCTTTCCCTCCTCTTGCATTCTCCTTCCTTCCTTCCTTTTCCTTCTTCCCTCCTTCTCTTTCTCTCTCTCCCTCCTCTCTCTTTCATTCCTTCTGCTGGTACTGAGACTTGAACTCAGGACCCTTCACTTTTTACTTGGCTTTATTTTTTTTGCTCAAGGCTAGCTCTCTGCCACTTGAGCTACATCTCTACTTTCAGTGGCTCCTTGGAGATAAGAGTCTCGAGAACTTTCCTGCCCCCATGCCAGCTGGCCTTGAACCTTAACCCTCACTCAGATCTCAGCCTCCTGAGTAGCTAGAATGATGGGCGGGGCCACCGGGCACAGTGCTTCCCCCTTTTCTAAGCCACACCTCCTAGTGGGTCCAGTCTTGGGGGGAGTCCAGCTTTTCTTTGCTTGGCTCTTTCTCCCTGCCTTGCCAGGGCCTTAGATGTCCTGGATCCGTTTGCAGTGACCTCCTTCCCTCTCTACTTCTGGCTTCTGGTAATCCTGGTGAATAATTTATAGGGTGGCAATTCTCATGGTCTTTAGAGTCTGCTGGGCCTCTCTCTCCTCTGAGTGAGGAGGTCCTTGAAGACAGGTCTGGGACGAGGCCATTCTGTATTGCTTAAGGCCACACCTGCATCAGATGCTCAGTGGATGCTAAACTCAAAAATCAGCTTCCACAAAAAGCTCCAGGACTACATTACCCCTTTTCCCTCTTCCCTCCCCCCCCCAAATATCAACATGCATTTCTTCCGCTCTGCAGAAAGCCCAAAGCTTGTGGGGGGAATGATGGGCTCAGCAGAAATGCCACGGGGCACACAGGCTCTCAATTATTTATGGGGCGAAGGAGACTGTTTCCCAGAGCACTGCTATACATTCTGAGGAGGTCTGGGAAAGAATGAGTGAATCTCAGCCACTCCCTCTCAGAGAGGGGGTGGACTTAGTGTTGCTCCTGTCTGATGATGGTTTCTCAGGGTGCTGGGAAGTATATACTAAGAGAGAGAAGGTGCTGTGTTTAAGTCCTCCTCTGCCCAGAGTCACTCCGTGCTTCTTTCTCATCGGTTTGATGGGATTTAGCACTGCCCATCCTGAGGGGAAAGGTTAGGGGATGGTCAGTAATGCCAGAACCAGGGAAGGCTGGCAACCTCACACTGGGTGCCCATACTGATGGTTCCACCCACCCTGGTCAAGCCGGGTCCAGCTCTGTCCTGGGTGATTCTGAGTTCTTTGCCCCTCCCATCAGGTGTTGGGTTCCTGGATGGAATTTTCCCTTTCCTTTCCTTCCCTTCCCTTCTCTTCTCCTTCCCTTCCTTCCTCCCTCTTTCTTTCTTTCTTTTTTTCATTGTGAAAATACCATATAGAGGGGTTACAATTACATGGGCAAGATAGTGAGTACATTTCTTATCTCCTCCTTTGTTTCCCCTTCCCATCCCTTCCCCTCTGTACCCCCACTCCCTCCCTCCCTCCGTCCCTCCCTCTCTTTCTTTCTTTCTTCCTTCCTTCCTTCCTTTTTTTCTTTCTCTCTTCCTCTCTTTCTTCTTTTCTTTCTCTTTCTCCCATTCACTCTTCCTTCCTTCCTCCCTGTTTCTTTCTTTTGTGCTAATACCAAGTCTCAGTCTGGATGTTGTCTTTTAGTGGTTTTTTTTTCCCCTCAAGGCTGGTGCTCTACTACTTGAGCCTCAGCTCCCCTTCCGGTATATATATATATATATATATATATATATATATATATATATATATATGTATGTGTATACACACACACACACACACACACACACACACACACACTTTTTGTTCTGGGTGCTGGTGGCTCACACTTGTAATCCTAGCTACTCAGAAGGCTGAGATCTGAGGATCACAGCTCAAAGCCAGCCTGGACAGGAAAGTCCATGAGACTGATCACCAATTAACTACCAGAAAACTGGAAGTGGTTCTGTGGCTCAAGTGGTAGAGCGCTCGCCTTGAGCTGAAAAGCTGAGGGACAGTGCCCAGGCCCAGAGTTCATAGCCCCACAACTGACAAAAATAAACAAATAAATTAAAAATATATAATTTTTATTGTTAGTGTTAAGGTGTTATGCAGTGAGGTTACCATTTCATAATTCAGGTAGCAAGTGCATTTCTCTTGTGGACAACATTACCCCTTCCTTTGCTTTCTGCCTGTTTCTCCCCTCCCATCCTTGTTAACAAGCTGAATAGTTCATTTCCCACATGCTGTCTATTGAATATATAATTGCATTTGTTCACCCTTCTTCCTTTGCTTTCTGTGTCTCCTCCTTCATCCACCCAAAAAAAGATGCAGAATAGAAAAAGGATAACAAAAAGAAAAAGCGCACACACAACATCACCACCACAATTCCTGCTAATTGATGGTTCATCGGAGATAAGAGTCTTATAGACTTTCTTGCCTGGGCTGGCTTATGGACTGTGATCCTCAGATCTCAGCCTCCTGAGTAGCTAGGATGCCAGGCATGAGCCACCAGCACCTGGATAGGACTATATTTTTCTGTATTTTCTATATTTGACTGTACTGGTTTCAACTCAGGGCCTTGCAAGCGTTTTACCATTGAGCCACACCTCCAGACCTGTTTTAACAAAGACTTCAGTGCATGATGCACTATAGCTATCTGCAAACATCATGTCGCAGAACACACCTTCCCTATCTTTTCTTCCCACCTCCCTGATGCTGGGGATTAGAACCCAGGGCCTCATGCATGCCAGGCAAATGTGCTACCACTGAGCTACACTCCAGTGTGGTTCTTCCTGCATCACTGGAATTTTATATCTGTCTGCCAGACGCTCCCCACTTTCCCTCCCCTCCAACCCAGACAGCACGTGTTCTGGCCTTTGCTTCCAGGAGTGTGACAATTCTTCTTGATTCTTCCCCAAGTAAATAATTTCCTCCTTAAGTACTACCTTCTAGATAAGCAAAATGCTCTCATTTAATTTGCTTGTTTTCCTGTTTGTTTAATTACTACCATTAAACTGCTAATCCTCTCTCGTCTTGTTGGTTTTCATGGCACATGTGATATTTGGGCTCCATTTGGGTTACTGTATTTGTCAAGTCTCTGCCGTTGGAAGTTCTAGAAACTTGACTGAAACACTCTGGTCATGAGAACTGAGTGGTCAGATGGGGTGTATTGTCTAAGGTCAAGGTTGCATCTTGATAGTGAAGTGAACTTCACTCCCAGGCATAGCTGACTTTTAGTGTTGCTGGCTCACACCTCAACTCTTGGTTACTCAGGAGGCTGAGATCTGAGGATCAAGGTTCGAAGCCAACCCAGGCAGGAAAGTCCATGAGACTCTTACCTCCAACAAATCAGAAAAATCCAGAAGTGGAGCTGTGGCTCAAACCATGGAGCACTTTAGCCTTGAGCAATAAAAGCTAAAGGACAAAGTCCAGGCCCTGAGTTCAAGCCCCAGTACCAACACACACACACACACACACACATACACACACACACACACACACACACACACACACACACACACACACAAGCACGCAGAAATTGAGATGCAGAAAGAGGAACAGCTGGAATCTATATCATACATGGTGGGAGCTTGGTGGTTAACAGCGACCAGCTCTTAGGATAGCTAAGTGGAAGATCCACAATGCCCCTCAGCCATGACAGGCATCGGGTCATCGGTGCGGAGCACATTTGGCCGGGTTGAGCCCCCAGTATGGGCTGTGACAGAATAAGAGAATGAGCATAGCTCCAAACACCAGCCCTGGGGTGGTGTTTGGCTTCTAGAAGAGGGGCTGATTTGGATCAGGACACAGGGGCCTCACCTAGCTGATCCTGTGATACAAACGGACCCAGGAAGTCTGCTGTTCTGATCTGGAGGACTTCCGGCTGGCCACTTCCGCCCTGTGTTTTCCACTCTCGAGAAGACATGTCATGCCTTATTCTCCTACAGCCTGGAGGCCCCAAGATGAGTGATCTGTGGGTTAATACGGGACCTGGGCTGACCACCATGCTCATATGCAAACCTCACCCCACCACCACCACCCCAGGGCAGAGCCCCTGAGCGTGTCTGAGGGGGAAGGCCTTGTGCTCCCCTCCCTCATCAGGTCTGGCTGAGGTCATGTGCTGAGTGAGACGTCGAGGCTCTGGAAACTTGTTTGCTGTCTTCAGACTTGGGGTGATGGTGTTGGGGGTTCCTCGGGGAACATGTGGGGTGCTCAGAGTTGAAGGGAGGGACCTAGTTAGGCACCTGCCTGTAATCCCAGCTCCAGAGGCTGAGATCTGAGGATCTGCTGTTTGAAGCCAGCCTGGATGGGAAAGTTTATGTAACTCCTGTCTCCAGTTAACTAGCAAAAACAAAAGCCAGCAGTCGCTGGGCGTTGGTGGTTCATGCCTGTCATCCTAGCTATTCAGGAGGCCGAGATCCGAGGATCGCAGTTCAAAGCCAGCCTGGGCAGGAAAGTCCAAGACTCTGATCTCCAATAAACCACTCAGAAAGCCGGAAGTGGCGCTGTGGCTCAAGTGGTAGAGCGCTTGCTGTGAGCTGAAGTGCTGAGGGACAGCGCCCAGGCCCAGAGTTCAAGAGTCAGGTCCGACAAAAGAAACCTTATCAAACACTAGAGGTAGAGGTGTGGCTCAAGTGGTAGAGCACCATCTTGAAGCAGGAAAAGCCAAGCTAGGGCACACACATCCCTCCAAGGAGCCTTCTTGACTTGGTGTCTCAGTGGGGAGGAGCAGGCTGTGACTTTGGCTTTCCCAGAAGCTCTCAGGATGCAAAGCCCCATGCTGGCGGTGGGACTCTTGTCAAGAACAAGGCCCAGCACCCTTTGGCAAAGGGCCTGGGATGGCAGCTGGTAGCATCTCCTGGAGCTCTGCATCTGTGTCTGACACAGGCATAGAAGGTCACATTCCTGGATCTGCAAGTGGCCAGAAAAAAAGAAAGGCCCAGCGGGCTCATTACCTAAGAGTAGAAAAGACAAGGCAGGTCCGAGGGGCCATGGAGAGGCACCGGGGAGAGGAGGTAGTGATTTGGAGGAACGTGGGGCGCAGTTCTTCAAAGAGAAAAAGAGTAGATTTGGGGAAGGCAAAAGAGCCATGGATGGTGAGGATACTTGAAAAATGACAATGAGCCCGGCACCGGTGGCTCACGCCTATCATCCTAGCTACTCAGGAGGCTGAGATCTGAGGATCCTGGTTCAAAGCCAGCCTGGGCAGGAAAGTCTGAGAGACTCTTAGCTCCGATGGACCACCAGAAAACCGGAAGTGGAGCTGTGGCTCAAGTGGTAGAGCACTCGCCTTGAGCTGAAGAGCTGAGGGACAGCGCCCAGACCCTGAGTTCAAGCCCCATGACTGACCAAAAAAAATGACAATAAAGGAATACGTTACTGTTTAAGTTAATTATTTGATTTTTATTATCTTCAAGTTGTTGTGCAAAGGGGTTTCCATGCAAATATCAATTTATGAGTACTATGTACCTTGATCAAAGTCATTCCTTCTTTCCTTCTCCCTACTTTTCTGTCCTCACTTCGTCCATCCCAAGTTACATTCTGGGCTTATATATTTACTAGACTTTATTATTTATTGTTACGGACATTTGGTTTAAAAAAAAAAAAAAAAGGAAAGTTTAGCCAGGTGCTGGTGGCTCATGCCCATAATCCCAGCTACTCAGCAAGTTGAGATCTGAGGATGACAGCCCAGGCAGGAAAATCCACGAGACTCTTACCTCCATTGAACCAGCAAAAAGAGCCAGACGTGGAGCTGTGGCTCAAGCGGTAGAGCGCTAGCCTTGAGCAGAAAAGCTCAGGGACTGCGCGTGTGCCCAGCCTCTGAGTTCAAGCCCTAGGACTGGCACAACAGAAAAGTTTGCTATAAATCAAAGTGTGTATATGTGTTTTTTTTCTTTTTGTCTGTCATGGAGCTTGAACTCAGATCCTGGGCCCTGCCCCTGAGCCTCTTGGTGCTCAAGGCTAGCACTCTACCACTTTGAACCACAGTTCCACTTCCAGCGAATTGGAGAGAAGTCTCAGGGGAACTCTGCTGCCCGGGCTGGCTTTGAACCACAATCCTCAGATCTCAGCCCTCCTGAGTAGCATGGATGACAAGTGTGAGCCACCAGTGCCCGGGAGTAAACATGTCCCTCCTCCTTTTCTTCCTTCCCTGCAGCTGGAGGACAGGGAAACAGGGCTCTTGTCTTCCTGGACATCTTCAGGAAAAAGAGAATCTCCCCCCTCTCCCCGCCCCCCACTGATTAGGACCACGGGGTTCAGAGATCGCTTTGCTTCACCATCTTCTCTTACTATAATTAATACGGGGGAGGGGGGGGGCAGGTTGCACCCGGAGGTGAAGGTGTTGCCATAACAACCAACGGAAACCCCACGGGATTGGCTAGGATGAATGGCAGTGGGCGGGGAGCACACAGAGATCCCAGGTAGGGCAGCCGGGGCTGGTGTTGGGTAGGTTGCAGAACATCTGTGTGAATGGCTCCTAAAATAACGAGGAAGGAAGACCCTGGGCCATGCATGTGTTTCTCAGCTGTACCCCTTTCCCCTGCCCACAGGGCTGAAGAACCTTAGGAGCCCAGGCAAGAACTATCTGGGCAGAAATGGAAGGACAGAAGGAGGAGTTCTGTCTGGGGTGGCTGGATTGTGTGTGTGTGTGTGTGTGTGTGTGTGTGTGTGTGAGAGAGAGAGAGAGACAGACAGACAGACAGAGAGAGAGAGACAGAGACAGAGACAGAGAGACAGAGACAGAGAGACAGAGAGAGACAGAGAGACTATATATATACTGGGACTTGAACCTTAGGGCTTATCCCTGAGCTATTTTTGCTCAAGACTGATACTCTCCCATCTCCCATTTGAGCCACACAACTCCACTTCTGGCTTTTAGGCCACAAGTGGAGAGCAGACTCTCATGGCCAGGTGCTGGTGGCTCACACCTGTCATCCTAGCTCCTCAGGAGGCTGAGATCTGAGGATCAGGGTTCAAAGCCAGCTTTGGTAGGGAAGTCCACAAGCCTCTTATCTCCAGTGAACCACCGGGAAAACCAGAAGTAGAGCTGTGGCTCAGAGTGGTAGAGCACCAGTCCCGAGCAAAAAGAGCTCAGGGACAGCGCCCAGACCCCCAAGTTCAGCCCATGGCGTTCTGACCCTTGGCTGGTCTTTGCTTCCTCAGCCTCTCTACCTCTCTCTTAGGGAGCTTTCCTTTGTGTGTGGTCCCATCTCCGGGTGGGCTCTCAGGGTGCCCCGTGTTATTTGGAGCAGGGGGGAGTGTGTGGTCTGATGCTGGGGAGTTTTTGAATCACAGACAGAGAGAGAGAGACAAGGTCATGGTGCACCGCGGTTGACAATCTAAGTAGAAGCAGTCTCTCCATCTGGACCCTCCACGCGGCTCTAACATTTGCGTGAACTCCATCCTCAGCATTCCCCTCCTTCTCCTTCTCCCTGACACCTTTCCAGTAGATTAAACTCACTCCAGTCTATGTGCTCAGTGCTTTTAGCCAATGCCTCCAGAAACAGCAGAGACCCAAGCAGCAAGAAACAGAACAGATTCTCCAAGGCTTTCCACAAGATCGTGTGTGTGTGTGTGTGTGTGTGTGTGTGTTTATTGAGCACGTACTGTGTGCTGCCCTCTGTGTTAGGCATCGGGTCTCTTTTTACAGCCTGAAGTTCCTTCAGCCAAGGAGAAGGGGAAGGAGGCAGTGGAGGGACAGAGATGGCAGTCCTGCCGTTGTGTTCTAGAATGTTCTGCTCCTGCAGGAGGGGGGAAAAAACAACCTAGAGATTGGGTCTGCTTGGGTCCTCAGCCTGGATGGTTTTTGTTTGTTTGCTTGTTGTTCTGTTTAAACCACTAGTGAACACGGAGTCTCCTCCGGAGTGGAGTGGTGAGGATTTCTGCAGGACTCAGGGCCTGGAGATTCCTTCCCGGTGCTGAGCTGGGCAGCATGGTTCTCTACTGCCCCCTGGTGGGCTCCTCGGCCCGGCCTTCCCCTTCTCCTGGGTGTGTGGGATGGATGTCAGGCTTGGGGAGTTTGAAGCTATGGTTTGGGTTAGGAAAATTCTTCCTGGTGGAACAGCCCTCTGGCTTGGGAGAGGGCCTGATGCAGACTTATTCATTCATTACTTCATCTGCTGTGTCTCCTGGAACACCTTCACGCTTCAAGCCCACATGTGAACAAACAGGCTCAGTGGCTGTTTGTCCCAGCATCTGTAAGGAAGGGTCAAAGGCAGACAAGCAGGCAGGCAAGCCCAGAGCACCACGGGAGTCCCAACCCAAGAGAGAGTGGCGGGTGATCATTTGGACCTGGACCTCAACTGTCTCCTAATGACCTATATTGTATTCAGGGCTTGGTGTCCAGCCCATTGGGCAGAATGGGGAGGTATACCTTTAAGAGGCGGGGCCTAGCGGAAGGGTTTTAGGTTCTTGGGGGCGTGGCTCTGTGCTGTGGGACTCAGGAGGGGGCCAGGAGGCTGGGCCCACTGAGGACTCACCCCCTTCCTGATCCCATTGTGGGGCACGGGGACTCCAGTGTTCCATGGTCAAATGGTTTTAGTACAACTTGAGTCGCAGCTCCACTTAGAGAGGAGTTATCTAGAGGTAGAGAGTCTCACAGACTTTCCTGTCCTGCTGAGGATCACAGTTCAAAGCCAGTCTGAGCAGGAAGGCCTGTAAGACTTCTTATCCCATCAAGAAGCCGGAAGTGGAAGTGTGGTTCAAGTGGTAGAGCACCAGCCTTGAGAAAAAAAAAAACAACAACACAAAAAGCTAAGAGACAGTGCCCAAGTCCTGAGTTCAAGGCCCAGTACTGGCACAAAACCAACCAACCAACAAAACCCAAACCAAAACAAAAAAAGAGTAGAGATCTGGGGTAGAAACCCAAAGTGGACAGGAGAAGGCCACCCTACAGGTATATAATGCCCAGGCCAGCAGGAAAACAGTTTGGCTTGTCTCTAGCAACTCGATATGAGCCAGATGCCCCCCTCTGGCCCCCCACACTGTGTTTTCTTAGGATGGAGGGGGATCCCCACCTTGTTGGAACCCCCAGGAGGTAGCAGGAGGTTCCTTGAAGCCGGGGAGGGAGGGAACTCGCTTCTCCGGCCCAGCCTGGTAATTAGACCCTTCAATTGCAATTACTTTAGCAATTAGCTCAGCTGGTGATTGGGGCTGGAGGTGGTAATTTCTGCCCTTCACGGAAACCTCAACCGAATCATCGGAGCTTTTGAACTGAGCTTTATGCATTCGGTCTGGCGTGCTGGCATTCTGGGAGGAGGGGGTGCCGGATGAGGATGCCAGGATCTTTGGGGGTCACTCTGAACATAGCCTTGGACTTGACCTTGAGGGAGACATTTGCTGGGTTTTTTTTTGGGGGGGGGAGGAGGTCCTAAGATGGGAACCTTTGGGACCAGATGAGCACAGAAGAGGGCACCAAAAAGTCAGAGTGGAGGCGTGGTCCAAGTGGTAGAGCACCAACTTGAGCAAGAAAACTTCTTTTAAAAGCTAAGGGACAGAGCCTAAGTCGCGCTGTAAAGATTTGGGGGCACTTGGGAGGGCCAAATTCCCCCATATGGAAACTCTTCCAAGGTGACAAACCAAGCGAATTGAGGCAGGCCAGCCCCAAGGGTGCAGTCATGTCCTTCCAGAATCCCCATTCTTTGAATCCAGACTGCCCTCAAACGACTTGCTTCCAGCCAATCGCATGGGACAAAGGTTGCTATGGTTACACGCCCCTCCCCCATGCTGCTGTGTTAAACTTCACTTCCAAATGTCTGTGTTGGCGGTGTTTGGGTGATGATGGTGAGTAGGGGGTCATGAGGCCGAACCCCAATGACGGGGTTTACAAAGAAGAGGAGGAGAGCCAGACACTGGTGGCTCATGCCGGTCACGGGTCCTCAGGAGGCTGAGATGTGAGGATTGTGGTTCAAAGGCAGCCGAGGGGAAGGAAAGTCCATGAGACTCTAATCTCCAATGAACCACTAGAAAACCAGGAGTGGACGTGTGGCTCAAGTGGTAGAGAGCCAGCCTTGGGTTAAAAAATAAACACGCAAGGCCAGTACCCAGGCCCTGAGTTCAAGCCCCTGGATTAGCAACCAAAAATAAAAAGGGGAATGTTGGATGCCAGAGGTTTTTAATTCTCCACGTAGATAAAGCTAACGCTACACTTCGCTTGCATTCAAGGCTGACCGAAATAGAAGGTTCTCCAGGATGGAAGTCAGAATTAGGCTCCTCTAGAGAAATCATTTATGACCTCAGCAATGGGGAGATGTGAAATCCCTCTCCCTGGGGCCTTGGAGTGACAAATGATACGGACGCCGGTGACAGATCTGCTCAGGAGACACAGCTCAGGGCCGGGATTAATGACAGCCGTGTTTAACCCGACACATTTCTTTCTCATGACAGTCCTCCAAGCCTGCAGCAGGGGTTGAAGGAGGCCAAACTGCTTAGATGGCTACCAGCAGATGTCGAAGGGCCCCCCGCCTTGTGAACTTTAGGGGGGGTGGCATAAAAGAGAAGATCCCTAGATCTCAATGGTCCTGAGACGGGAGGAAGATGACCAGGGTTCCAGAACCTACTTCATCTCAGGAAGTAGGTAGAGAAGATTACCTCTGCCAGCCATGTTGTCTCCAGAACATAACTACTTTTATTTGCCATTTCCTCCCATAAAATAGGACACATGGAACCCAATGGGGGTGACTCGTACTCTGTAATCCTAGCTACTCGGGAGGCTGAGAGGGGGAGGATCACAATTTGAGGCCAGCCCAAGCAAAAAGTTGGTGAGACTCCCCGCCATTCCCCCCTTTCCCTTCTCAATCAATAGCTGGGCATGGTGGCACATGCCCGCCAACCCTGCCACTAGAAAAGGCTAAGGGGAGAAGCATGATGGTTTAGGGTGGGATCAGGCCCTACAAATAGATGAAAAGTGGTACCTATACACAATGGATGTTTGCACAGCCATCAGAAAGAATAACATTATGGCATTTGCAGGGAAATGGGTTGGTCTAGAACAAATCATGTTAAGGGAGATAAGCCAAGCTCACAGAAACAAGTAGTGCATGCTTCTTCTCATATGCATAAGCGAGATCTAAAACACACTGGGATGTGATAAATGAGAACAGAACTCTAGGCATTCACACACAGGGAGACTAAAGGAAGATACACTTAGGAGAGGAACACAAAGGCACAAAAAGGCCTGTGTGCGTCTGATCGTACAAAATAATATTTATTGAGATGAACTCCAGGAAATGAAAACAAGAGTTGCTTTTTTTTCTTTTATGCTGTTTCTTTGTTTCCTTTCCTTTTTTTTTTTGGTCTTGTTTATCTGTCTTTGGGTGGGTAGGGGTGAGCTCAGAAATGGAGGGACAAAGGGGAAACAAACGCAGCCTTGGGCCTCACTGGACACGATGTGGAAAATGAGCTCTACTATTTGTGGGTGGGGGTGCCAGGGAAAAACTGGGAGCGAGGGAAGGGGTAACACTGTCCAAAAAAATGTACTCATGACCTGACTCGTGTAACTGCAACCCCTCTCTACATCACCTTTATAATAACAACAAAAATATTGAATTAAAAAGAAAGAAAATATCCTTCAGGTGAATGCTTTGACCCCCGATCATCATGTGAACATGGAGGGTAGCACATGCTGTGTCATGGCTGCCAGAGGCCCCCTCCTGCACATAGCTGGCCCAGGCATAGACTGAAATTCAAAATCTCAAGCACGTTTTCCACTGTGCATGTCTCACATTGATACCATGGACAAGTCAGGTTACAGTAAAGATGCTCATGCAACCATGTTCATAGCTGCACTATTCACAATAGCCAAGTTCTGGAAACAGCCCAGAGGACTCTTAATGGATGAATGGATGAAAAAAAAAAAAGTGATACAAGAGACACCAAAGAATTATGCTCATCCACAAGGAAGGATGACGTGACATCATTTGCAGGGAAATAGATGGACCTGGAAAAAAAAAATACTCCATTGAATGAGGTAAGTCAGGCTCCGAGAGGCAGAGGAGGCACAGTTTGCTCAAATACATGAACCAAGACTTATAGTCTAGCAAAGTGAGAACCGGCAAGCTGGAACTTATGATGTTGGGGGAGGGGTGAGGTCAAAGGGCAGGGGGAGATGAGTGGAGCGGAGAAGGGTGGGGGAAGGAAGTCAAAATATTCAATGCCCGTAGCTGGAAATGAGTTCAGGCACTGAGGGGAGGGGTGAGGTGGGGGAGAGATGGGAGAGAAGGATGGAAAGGGGAGACGTGGCTCAAGATGCACTGGACTCATAAATTAATATGCTGAATTGAAATCCCATTTGTACAACTACTTGATCATAATAGTAATAACAAAAAAAAAAGAAATTAAGCTGGGTGAAGGCAGCTCATGCCCATAATCCTACCTACCTTCCTCAGGAGGCTGAGATCAGAGGAGTAAGATTTGAAGCCAGCCTGGGCAGGAAAGTTCATGAGACTTTTATCTCCAATTAACTAGCAAAAAAAGACAGGAGTGGTGCTGTGGCTCAAGTGGTAGAGCATTTGCCTTAAGCTGAAGAGCTGAGGGACAGCACCCAGGCCCAGAGTTCAAGCCCCATGATCGACCAAAAAAGAAAGAAAGAAAGAAAAAAAGAATGCAGGACACCTTTCTGATGCTCTCAAGGTTGAAACTGATGACATATTGTATTATCGAGTTCCCTTCCCTTTTATGTTAGAAAAGAAGAGGAATAGAGATAAAACTCTGTACAGCAAACCATGATAGCAGTCTCCTCAGAATGAAAAAAGAATTAATGAGGAAAAAATGGATAAGGATGGAGTGGTGACTCAGATGAACTCTAGTTTCATTCCCTTCCTTCCTCCTTCCCTCCCTCCCTTCCTTCTTCCGTTTCCCCCTTCCCTTTCTCTCTTTCTATTTCTCATTCTCTCCCTCCCTCCCTTCTTTCCCTCCCTCCCTCCCTCCCTCCTTCCTTCCTTCCTCCTTTCCTCCGGTCCTCCTTCCCTTTCTCCCTTCCCTTTCTCTTTCCATCTTTCTTTTCCTTCCTTCCTTTTCTTTTGCTTTCTCATTCTCTCCCTCCCTCTCTTCCTCCTTCCTTCCTTCCATTCTCTCTCCCTTCCTCCTTCCCTTTCTCCCTTCTCTTTCTTTCTTCCTTCTCTTTCTCTCTTTCCTTTTTTCTTTCTTTCCTTCTCTTTCTTGTTCTCTCCTTCCCTCCCTTCCTCTTTCCTCCCTCCTTCCCTTCTTCCCTTTCTCCTTTTCTCTTTCTTTCTCTTCCCCCTTCCCTCCCTCCATCCCTTTCTTTCTCCTTTCTTCCCTCCCTCCCTCCCTTCCTTTTTTCCTCCTTTCTTCCCTTTCTCCCTTCCTTCTTTCCCTCCCTCCCCACCCTTTCCCCCCTCTCTGTCTCTCTGTCTCTCTCTTTCACTCTCTCTGTCTCTCTGTCTCTCTGTCTCTCTCTCTCTTTCTCTTTCCCTCTCTCTCTCTCTCCTCTCTCCCTTCCTTCTTTTTAAATGTGTATGCTGGTACTGGGGCTTGAACTCAGGGCCTCCCATTCTTGCTTAGTTTTTCCCCCCTCAAGTCTGGTGCTTGCCCACTTGAGCCACGGTTCCAGCCCAGTTTTTTGCTGATTAAGTGGAGATAGAGTCTTATAGACTTTCCTGCCTGGGTCTGGATTTCAAATGTTAGCCTCAGATCTCAGCCTCTTGAGTAGCAGGTAGGATTTCGGGCATGAGCCACTGGTGCTCAGCTTCTAAATTTTCTCTATAATATTATATTTGTTTTTAAAAAAGGATGCTGTATTTTCATAATCAACCCTGATCGTAAAATTAATTTTGAACCACAAGGAAAAGAAAGAACAGACTTAGGCTTTGGAACCAGCACACCCTGCACTGGCACCCCGGCTGCGCGATGCATTTGTTTGTTGTTGGTGGAATTCATAGACTGACCTCTGCCCTCATTGAGGAGGGGGTGGGGAGGGACGGTGTTCGGAGGACCTGAGCCTCCTCCGAGGTGCTGACATAATGTCTGGGCTCATGAACGTCCTTGGAAAGCGACAGGTCAGGTGTATGAGAGCCGCAGAACACAGCCCGAGTGGCCCCCTGAGGTCCCATTTTCCTGGGAATGCTGCCAGTGTGTACCCAGCTCATGACAGCTGTCTGGCAATGCCACAGCAGGGAAAGAGGCCTGGGGTTGGCCAGGCCAGGCCTCCAGCTAGCAGGCTGGCATCTACAGGGAATACATAGAAATAGAAATATAGAAATCGCACTGCCAGCCACTGGTGGCTCACACCTGTCATTCCAGTTACTCAGGAGGCTGAGATCTGAGGGTTGTGGTTCAAAGCCATCCTGGGCAGGAAAGTCCGTGAGACTCTTATCTCCAGTGAAGGATTTGAAAACTAGAAGTGGTGCTGTGGCTTAAAGTGGTAGAGTGCTAGCCTTGAGTGAAAGTAGCTCAGGGACAGTGCCCAGGTCCTGAGTTCAAGCTCCATGAATGACAACAACAACAACAAAAACCACACAACAAAAAGCACAAAACAAATCCCTCTGTGGTCTGTGGCTCAGATCAGGGGGGGTCGGGGACATGGCACTGACATTGCTAATGACCTTTGAAGGCTGTTGATCGGAGGAGGGTACCTTTTCCAGTTTTCTGCCCCTCTCCACCAGACTACTGGAATGCAAGGAAGGCTACCGAAGTTGTTACCCGCCTCCCCTCCCAACCAGGCTACTGGAATGCAAGGATGGCTACCACATTTGCTATGCAGGGCTTGAAGTTCCAGTGGGACCTTGGAATTCCAGGGGGAGGCACCCTGCATACTTGGCTGTTCATTTCTGGTTCAGATGTCCTGGGAAGCATAGGCTGAATTCTCTGAGCTCCTGGTCCCTCATTTGTTCACACATCAGGGGTGATAAACTGGCTCTCAAAAGCCAGGTGCCTGTTACTCTAGCTGCTCAAGGAGGCTGAGATCGGAGGATCACAGTTTGAAGCCAGACCAGGCAGACAAATCTGAGAAAGACTTATCTCCATTGAACCACCCAAAAAACTGGAAGTGGAGGTGTGGCTCAAGTGGTAAGAGCACCAGCCTTGAGTGAAAAGAGCTAAGAGAAACAGCCCAAGAGGTCAAGTCCTAGTATTGGCACTCTACCCCCCCCCCACACCAACCCCCCCCCCAAGTCTCATAGTTGATCATGATTCAAAGACATGACTGCATTAAAAAAAGCCACCTCTAATGAACCAGCAAAAAGCCAGGCTGGAGACGTGACTCAAGTGGTGGAGCACCAGTTTCAAAATCCTGCTGAAGAAAAAGATAAAACCAGTCCCAAGTACCACATGGAGTCCAGTGAGAGACAGTGACCCTCCTGCTAACCTGGCAAGGGTATAGATTTCCCCACTCACCCAACCCCCTGACTGGGCTATCCATTAAACAGGGTTTAGACTCCCCCTCTGGGCATGTGTGGATCTACAGAAGTTTCTCTTTAGAACTTTCCAGCGGTGTGGTCTTCATCTTCTCACCGTGCTTTCCTCCCTGGACTTGGTGCTCTGCCCAGCTCACCCAATTCCCTGGTCAGATTTAGGTCTAAGCCCATCTCTCTCTCTCTCTGGAGAATGGGGGAGAGTGCCTGTTTTTTTGGGGTCCCCAGCAGACAGCTGGAGGCAGTACTGAGAACATCCTCATCAACAGCCCCTGTCCAGCCCTGCATGTGGTCCGATCCTCCTCTCCCCCAGCCTCTGATCTGGTTTCTGCTTTCTTTCCCAATGCTCTGTTCATTCATAAACCGATCCTATTACCTGAATCGCCTCATTGTGCTTGTCGGACACCCACGAATTCTAGCTAATGTGGCCATCCAGACCTCAGTCTGCCCACCTGACACCCGTCTTCCTGAGACTCCCTGTAGGTGGGTTTTCCAGCCATTTTTTTCTGAGGCCTCCATTTTCCTGCCCCTTCTACCTTTTCCTCCTTATTGATATTAACTCCTGTGTCTCTTCTCTTTCCTCCCAGTGGATGGAAAAAGCAGCCAGGCCAGGGTTTGGGAAGCTTCAACCTCAGTCTTCATCCAGTCAGAGATAAACAGTTCCCAGTGAAGAAATGAACCATAGCCAGGCACTGGTTACTCACGCTGAGATCTGAGGATCATGGTTCGAAGCCAGCCCAGGCAGGAAAGTCCATGAGACTCTTATCTTCAATGAACCACCAGAAAGCTGGAAGTGGAGCTGTGGCTTAAAGTGGTAGAGTGCTAGCCTTGAGAAAAAGAGCTCAGGGACAGCGCCCAGGCCCTGAGTTCAAGCCCCACAATGGACAAAAAAAAAAAAAAAGATTTGTTTTGTAAATACAAGGGCCCTGAGCTCAACCCCTAGTACTGAAGAAAAAACTAATAATAGAAGAGAAAGACAAGAAACACAGACGTGAAAGACGTTTTAAAGAAAGAAAAAGGAAATCAAAAGAACAAATAATGAAAGAAGAGAAAGAAAAGACTAAAAAAAAAGTAAAGGGAAAGAAAAGAAGTGAGAGAGAAAAGATTTTTAAGGACAGAAAAGGAAAGCTGGAAAATGTCCTTACTTTTCCAGACAAATTTCAACTTGGATTTTACCCCAGAATTTTTTTTTTTTTTTTAAATCATACTTCTTTTTCCTACATCAAGGCATCGCGTGATAACGTGCAGACGATTTCCTCTCCAGGAAGTTAGAGGGGGGAAATCAAGGCAACGGCCATCTGTTTCTACTAGGTTTATTGGAACGCGATAGAAACACAGAACATGGATTCAGGGCCCCGTCTCCCCTAGACGCTCCTCTTCCCAACAGCGTGCACCCAACTTCTGCATCTGGCAGAGACTCTCTGAAGGACCACAATGGATCAGACACTGCCTGTTGTCTGCAGGGGCTGTGGGGGAGGACAGAGGCACTTGGGCTCAGATCTATGACCAGAGTATGGCAGGTGGACCCCTAACTCCTTCACGGTAATCTAGAGATCCAACTGCCTCAGACTCACAACCAAGTTTCCAGGGGATTTGTGTGGCTCCCAGATGAAATCCTGCTTAAGAGACGAAGGCATCTCTAAGGATCCTCAGAGCACCAGAGCAAACCAACCTCCATGTGTGTTTGCAGATTTGCTGTGCAAAGGGGTCAGCGTTGACCCTATTCGACCGAATGTCTACTCAGTCCCTACTTGGGTCTAGCGCTCTTCTAGATGGGACAAAAAGTCAGCAAAATGAAGGCGGTGTGAAGCCCAGTATTGTAGCTCATGCCTGTAATCCCGGCTACTCAGGAGGCTGAGAACTGAGGATCGTGGTTGGAAGCCTGCCTGGACAGGAAAGTCCGTGAGACTCTGATCTCCAATGAACCCCAGGAAAAAACAAATTAAACCCATAAGTGGCACTTGCAATGGCAGTGACATAAATAAAAAATAAATAAATAAATAAAGAGGAGAAGGCCAGGATGTGAAGGGAGAGAAGGGCAGGAGGAGGTTGGGAAGATTAGAACTCTAGACCGTGGCCCAGGATAAACAAGGGAATGGGCCCAGGTTAACCTTTACCCCCCTGGAAGCCCAGTGTGGGTCTCTCCCCCTCCCCCTTCCCCAAGAAGGGAGCGCTAGGAGAGGAGCAGGGAAAATAGGCTAAATCAAGTTGAAGGGTTTTGGATCCATCCAGATGGAAAAGCAACGAGTCTCCAAGGAAGTTAGGAATCTGGGGAAGTTCTTCGTGCCCCACAAAGTCCTGGGGTGTAGATGAGCTCATGGCAGGAGGGGGGAGATGTTAGGGTGAGGAGGAACAGCTCAAGGCAGGGACCTTGGGGTGGCCATGTCTGATAGCTTGGAGGAGGGGAGGTAATGGATTTCCAAGAGTATTAAAGTTGAGTGGCCCGGTGCAGTGGCTCACGCCTGCCATCCAAGCAAGTCAGGAGGCTGAGATCTGAGGATCGCAGCTCAAAGCCGGCCCTGGCGGCAGGCAAGTCCCGTGAGACCCTCTGTCACCCATGAATCATCCAAAAGCCAGAAGTGGAGCGGTGGGCTCCAGTGGTAGAGAGAGTCAGCCTGGAGTGGCAAAAGTTACAGGACAGAAGCCGACTCCCTGAGTGCAAGCCCCAGGATGGGTACAAAAATAACAATGAAAAAAAGAGAACAAAAAGAAACGTTGAGGATGGGGATGGGGGTGGGGGTGGCAATGGTCGCCAGCAGAGGGCGCTGGTGGGCCGAGGCCCTCACATGCAGTTTCTATGTTTCCCCACACGGGCTCCCTGCTTTCTGATGGTGGTGAAGCACCAGCAAGGGGCTGACGGGCGTGTGAAGGGATCTCTGGGGCTAAGACAAGAAATACACTGGCCTCTCTTCTGAGAGTCAGAGTAGTGTCGTTTTTTTTTAAAAGGGCATGGGCAAGACTTCAGTATTGCTTCTCACCCATTCATTCATCCATCCACCCATCTATCCACCTGTCCATCCACCCATTTATCATCCATCGTTTACCCATCCATCTACCCATCTATCACCCATCCATCCATCATCCAACTCTCCATCCACACATCTATTAATTATATCATCCATCCACCACCCATCCATCCGTCCACATACTCACCCACCCATCCATCCATCATCCATCCATCCACTCATCCATCTGCCTATCTATCCACCCATCTATCATCCATCCACTCAACCATCCATCCATCATCCACCCATCCATCCACACATCTATTAATTATATCATCCATCCACCACCCATCCATCGGTCCACATACTCACCCACCCATCCATCCATCATCCATCCATCCACTCATCCATCTGCCTATCTATCCACCCATCTATCATCCATCCACTCAACCATCCATCCATCATCCAACTCTCCATCCACACATCTATTAATTATATCATCCATCCACCACCCATCCATTGGTCCACATACTCACCCACCCGTCCATCCATCATCCATCCATCCATCCATCCACTCATCCATCTGCCTATCTATCCACCCATTTATCATCCATCCACTCAATCATCCATCCATCATCCACCCATCCACCTACCTATCCATCCACCCACTTATGACCCATCCATCCATCCATCTACTCATCCATCTGCCTATCTATCCACCCATCTATCATCCATCCACTCAACCATCCATCCATCATCCACCCATCCGTCCACACAGCTATTATATCATCCATCCATCCACCCATCCACCCACATTACCATCCACCCATCCATCCACTCATCATCCACCCATCCACTCACCCATCTATCATCCATCTACCCATCCACTCATCCATCCATTTATCCACCCACCCATCTGAAAAATACTGAGTCTCTCCTATGCTCCACACACACATCTTACCTGAGTGACCTCAGGTGGGCCCTATACTTCCCTGAGCCTCAGTTTCTCCCTCTGAAACCTTACATGTGTATCAAGAGCTTATGCCAATGACCTACCTAGTACACAGTAAGGCAGTTTTTGTGCCTTCCTTTCCCTTCCCTTCCCCATCCCCTATCCTGCAGCCTCCTGCTCTGTCCTGCTTGGAGGACACACACACACACACACACACACACACACACACACACACACACGTTCGTCCATGTCACCCTCACACACACACACATGCGTGCATGCTTGCTGTCCGGCCATCTCTGCGCATGTCGAGGGCCAGCACCGTCGTGAACACTGATCTGTGGTGTTCAGCCCAGAAAAGGCTGGACTCCTGTCGGGCCATGTTGGACTTGGCAGCCTGGTCCACCCTGGGGCGGAGGCTGACAGCGCCCTCCCCATCCCCCGAAGGCTCCTCCTGAGTAGTTTTGGGGGGGGCTGGGTGCTGAGGGCTCCAGGGGTGATGTCGCAGGGATCAGGAGCGGTGTCTCCAGTGCCTGGCCCAGGTCTAGACAGTCTTTGAGGGCAGGGCCTGCAGGACTTCTTTGGAGGACTCTCTCTCCGTCTCCCCAGACAGTGACGCCTCTGGGGATAGCTCCTCCGGGGGGCTTCCTGGGGGTCTCTGGAGGATCCCGAGCCCCCACAGACTCTTGCAGCAGCTCAAGAGACTGCTGGAGCAGGTGGTACAGGACAGAGCCGTCCTCCTGTGGACACACAAACATGTCAGGACAGGCGCCATCTTGTGGGCCAGAGACGAGACTCTAGGTTATTGCTGCCAAGCCCCGCCCAGAGGAGGGGATCCACTGTGCTTTCTCATGGCAGCCAGGAACTTCTTCCTCACTCTGTTGGGTTGGTCCTGGGGCTTGGACTCAGGGCCTGGGCGCTGTCCCTGAGTTTCTTTTTACTCAAGATTAGCGTTCTACCACTTTGAGCCACAGTACCACTTCTGGTTTTTCTGGGGGTTCACTGGAGATCAGAGTCGCATGGACTTTGCTGCCCGGGCTGGCTTTGAACTGCGATCCTCAGGTCTCAGCCTCCTGAGTAGCTAGGATGACAGGCGGGAGCCACTGGCTTCTGGCTCAGTATCCTTGTTTGCAAATCTCGACTGTGCTTCCTGTCTTCGTGCCTTAGTCGAATTGCTTAGCTTCTCTGAGTCTCAAGTAGAGGCAAATGTCTTGCCTTCCCTGTGTATTCTTGAAGGAACTCAGTGTGGCCAAATTATATCTACCCAAAAGCATCCCCCACGAAGCAGGACGTAAATTCACATTTGCTAGTCCCATAACCATTAAAAGGAAATCTCTGGGGGTGAGGATTGAACCCAGGACCTCGTGTATATCAGATGGATGCTCTACCACTGAGCTACACAGCCAGTGCTGCTTTTCCTGGAGCTGAATGAGAGTGATTGCTGAGCATCTTCAGCATGCCTTGCATTGCTGGAACATGGGCTCCTCCTTCTCCTTCCATGTCCCCACGAGGCTTTGTGAGCAAGGACACAGCCCGTGGCTTCCTTCCAACACACAGGTGAGTCCCAGGCCCAACACGCCTCACCTTGACCCGCACCTCAAGGTCACACCCCTAGTATTCCGCAGCCTTCCAATGTTCCTTCCCATGTTAGCAATGTACATATTTGACCAGGCAGGCATCTGACCTTGGACAGACACAAATGCAGCCTTGAGCAGAGACCTCTTACTAAATGATTTAAACTGGGAAGGTGGCTCAGTGGTAGAGTGCTCGCCTAGCATGCATGAAGCCCCGGGTTCGATTCCTCGGTACCACATATACAGAAAAAGCCAGAAGTGGCGCTGTGGCTCAAATGGTAGAGTGCTAGTCTTGAGCACCAAGAGGCTCAGGGACAGTGCTCAGACCCTGAGTTCAAGCCCCAGGACTGGCACACACACACAAAAAGAACTTCCTCCCTCCAAAGTTCTTAATGATTGTTTATATGATAATACTAGTTTGAAACCATCAAGTCCTCTTGTGAGAAAACAAACAAACACAGTAAGTAAAGATGACAAGAAGAACATTGAGAGACAGAGGAAGAAATGGTTTAAAGAAGAAAACAAACCGGGCACTAGTGGCTCACGCCTGTCATCCTAGCTACTTAGGAGGCTGAGATCTGAGGATGGTGGTTCAAAGCCAGACAGGGCAGGAAAGTTTGCAAGATTCGCATCTCTGCAAAAGTACTTAGAAAAAGCCAGAAGTGGTGCTGTGGCTCAAGTGGTAGAGTGCTAGCCTTGAGCACAGACAGGCTCAGGGACGGCGCCCAGGCCTGGAGTTCAAGGCCCAGGCCTGGCAAACAAAAACAAAAACTTGAACTTCAACGTTTCTTTCCCTAAACCTTGTTCTCCATTCCTTGGAGGGGCTCTGCCACTCACTCTATTTTACCGAGTTTGACCAGAAACTCTCTGTAGATTGAAATCTACAGATGCCCCGAAAGAAATGTTCACATTGGAATTGTTGTACAGAGTGTCAAAATCTATTCAACCACCAGGGGGCAGGAGCCAGCAGCAGCCCAACTCTATGAGAAACCTGGCCTTGGGTGCTTTACTGCTTGAGCCATACCTCCACAGCCCCTTTAGGCACGTGATAGTTTGCAGATAGGGCTGTTTTGTTTTTTTTTCTCTTTAAGTCTAGGCTGGCCTGGACACAATCCTCCTATTTACGTATCTCATGTAGCTGGAATATCAGGTGCATACTCCATTTGTTTTCTTTTTTCTTTTTTGGTTGAGATGGGTGGGCTGGCGTGGGGCAGGTCCCCTGAACTTTTCCTGTCGTCTGTTTCCTAAGCTGGCCTCAAACTGTGATCCTCCAGATTGCAGCCTCCTGAATGGATTAGGATTTCACATGTGAACCGTTGGAGCCTTCCCCTTCCCCTTTAATCGCTGGTTGGATGGTAAACTTCTCTGATTTTCGGTGCAGTTCGGGCACCGCTTTCTCTAGGCAGCAGCCTCTGAGTTCTCCCAGGATCCTCTACTCCTTCCAGACTCCTTTTTTGTTTTCCCTCTCGGCCTTGGCATTTATCTCCCTGGGTTATCTGACAGTTTGTTCTGTTCTTAGCCATGGTGGACACTGGATCTGTTATCCACCTCCCATCTCAGGTCAAAGGAGGTTTTCCTATGGAGGAATGAAGGCAGTGGGTACCAGCCCTGCCAGCCTCGCTCCTCAGGAGGCTGAGATCTGAGGATCGCGGCTGGAGGGCAGCCCAGGCAGGAAAGTCCGTGAGACTCCTATCTCCAATGAACCACCCAAAAAAAAAAGAAAGAAAGCAAGAAAAAAAAAAGCTGGAAGTGGAGCTGTGTGGCTCACGTGGTAGAGCACCAGCCTTGAGCTAAAATAAAAATAAAAATAACAAGCAAAGGGACAGCTTCCAGGGCCTCTCGGAGTGGCTCAGCCTTGGATGGATGGGAAGAGATATTTGGCCTCTTGATTGCTTCTGCCTGGCAACTCCTGGCTGCCTCCCCCCCCCCCCCCCCAGTCCCTGGTTAAGCACTGTCTTCTCCCCCATAGTCCCCCACCAAGACCTCATTAGAACCCTGCACACTTTCGAGATCTTGCTACCCACGTGATTTCAAGAAAGCAAGGTAACTGGGCCGCGGGGAAACCGGCAAAGAGGCCCAGAGGGCTTGAAATATCTTTCTTTTTCCCGGTGACTCTGTTTCCACAAACTCTGTTTCCAGGAAAGAAACCAACAGGAAAAGAAAATCGTATCGCAGCCTCTTGGCAGGGAGTTGCTCATCATAGGGCAGCAAAGCCCGGGACAGCCTCAGGTAAACCTCCTGATCAATCCCAGATCTCTTCACAGGAGACCTGCCATTCAAGGCTGGGCCTCCAGGCTGGCTTCAAACACAGCACCCCGGGTTCTGGAAACGAGAAATTCTCTCTACCTGGCCAGTGTGTCCTGGGGGTGTCACAGGAGCCCGGGGGGACGGGGGGGGGGGGGTTGGGGAGCACTTCTGGGGCTCTGAGGGCCCCCTCCCCTACACACTTCCTCTTTCTGATTTCCTGTAGGGGTAGGAATGGGGGATGGGTGCGTCTCATTCCTCCAGCTCTCTGCAGAGGGGGCTGGAAGAGGAGGGGTTAACTTTGAGCTGCTCCCTTAGGGGAGGAGGGAGGAGATCATAAAGAAGAGCCAGCTTTAAGGACGGGCCTCTAAGCCTTCCTAGGGGATCAAAAGGTAGGGGGTCTCCAGGCAGACAGCCCTGACACCCCAGGCAGAGAGTTGGTGAAGGGGAAACAAAGCTTTGGAAAGGAAGGGAAAGAAAAAGCGAACACAGGAGGAATAGAAAGGAAGGAGTCGGTGCCTTTGGCTCGCGATTATCATCCCAGCTCCTTAGGAGGCTGAGATCGGAGGATCCTGGTTCAAAGCCATCCCAAGCAGGAAAGTCCATGAGACTCTTATCTCCAATTAAACAGCAGAGAGCTGGAAGTGGAGCTGTGGCTCAAGGGGTAGAGCGCTAACCTTGAGCCACAAAGTTCAAGAATAGTATCCACGGGCTGGGAAGGTGGCTCAGTGGTAGAGCGCTTGCCTTGCATGCCTGAGGCCCTGGGTTCGATTCCTCAGCACCACATAAGCAAAAAGAAAAAAGCCGGAAGTGGCGCTGTGGCTCAAGTGGTAGAGCGCTAGCCTTGAGCTGAAGAGCTGAGGGACAGCGCCCAGGCCCAGAGTTCAGGCCCCACGACCAGACCCCCCCCCCCAAAAAAAGAATAGTATCCAGTCGCTGAGATCAAACCCCAGGACTGGCACACAAAAAAGAAAGAAAGAGAGAGAAAGAGAGGGGGAGAGAGAGAGAGAGACAGAGAGAGAGAAAAAGAAAGAAAGAAAGAAAAAAAGAAACAAGAAAATGAATCAGAAGAGCTGTTCAGGGGTGCCAAGAGCGAGAGCAGTTTAGAAAACCAGCCTCCTCTGGGGGCCTGTGGTGGCGGCACTAACAAGTCTAGGCCTAGGGCAGGAAGTTCCTTTGTACACCCTGGCTCTTCTGCAGAAGTGTGTGTCAGCGTGTGTCACACACCAGGCTCTGCCACACCTCCTGTGCCAGTTACAACCTCATCATCTTCTTTCTATTTAGTTAGTTATTCTATTTTTGTGCCCATCCTGGGGCTTGAACTCAGAGCCTAGTGGTGCTTCTGAATTATTATTACTATTATTATTATTTTGCTCAAGGCTAGCCTCATTGCCACTCCCGGTTTTCTGGGTGTGGTTCCTTGGAGAGAGAAGAGTCTCGCTGGCTTTCTTGCCCTGGCTGGCTTTGAACTGCCATCCTCACATCTCAGCCTTCCTGAGTTGCTAGGATGACAGATAGGAGCCGGAACTCCGTTTTTAATAGCAAATTAGCTATGAGCCTCTTCCAAGCCTGTCCATCACAGCGTAGGGGGCGGGGCTTAGCATTTCCCCCCTCCCCTCTCTCCCTCTCCTCCTCTCCCAAGGCTTTTCTGGATTGGGCCTCTCCCACCAGGACTCCTGGCAATCGATGACCTTCAAAGCTCAAGAACAAGGGGAGACCCATGAGCTCTGATCTCCGATCTCTCTCTTTCTGTGTTTCTGGAACTTTCCTCTTTGAGACTTGGTTTCCTGAGCCTAACGCATTTCTCAGGGTTCTTGGCTGGGGAGGCGGGGGGAATGGGTGGCTAGGATAGGAATCACTGTCCTATCCCCAGACTGGCTGGCTGGGTACCAGGCCCAGGGAATCTGGGATACCCAGGAGTTTCGTGTGTGTGAGTGTGTGTGTGTGTGTGTGTGTGTGTGTGTGTGTGTGTGTGTGCATGGTGTGGGGTAGACATTAGACTGGTGGAATAAATGAAATGAGGTGGCCTGTGGGGTGGGACAACTTGTTGGGCCTCCAGAGAAGCTGGCACCAAAGCTAAGTGCTAAGTGCTGGGCTGGGCCTTGAGAACTGGGGTAAGGGCTTTCACACTAGATTCCGGGGAGCTACACAGGGGTGGGGTGCAGCCCAATTTACCTTGGGAAGGTCAGTGGTTCTTTGGCAGGCACCTGGTTGGGGCCCCAAGATTCCAGGTGCCTGGGTGCAGCCAAGCCCTGGGGTACAAACACAGGGCTTCCCCTCCCCCCCCACCCCCAGGCAGGAATGAGGAAGAGGCCCTCCCCGGAAAGGGAACTGATAGGCCGGCTGCCCCGTGAGTCTTATCTCTTCACCTTGGGAGGTGATGGGAACGGATGCCAAAGGACCCAAAGGGCACTGGGCAAGGTCCAAGACTCTCCCTTGGCAAACCTCCCCCCCTCCACGTAGATCTACCCGGTGCATGCCTCAGTTTCCCCTTCTGGTTTTTGTTTTTGAGGACTAGGACTGAGGTGTTGGTGTCAAGTAGGGCCAAGTTCAACTCCAAGTCTGGGCAGCATTGCACCGTTGAAAGAGCCTCCCCGGGTATGAGGGCAGCCGGGGTTGGGTTGGGATGTCAGCTCTGGATACCTCTCATGGCAGCCATTTTGTGGCTAGGAGGTCCGGGGGAACAGACTTTGAGAAACCATTTCTCTTTTCCAAAAGAGGACAGCCAGGCCTCGGCTTTGGTTGACATGTGCCCCAAATGGTGCCAGGACCTAACCAGACCTTGGCAAATGCTCTCTTTTGTGTTGTTTGGTGCCGGTCCTAGGGCTTTGGAGCTCAGGGGCCTGGGTACTATCCTTGAACTTTGTTTTACTTGAGCTATAAGCTCCCCTTGCGGCTTTTGGATGGTTTGTTGGAAAGAAGAGTCTCCCTGCCCTGGCTGGCTTTGAACTTCCATCCTCGGATCTCAGCCTCCTGACTAGCTAGGACCAGGGAGGCCAGCCCCCCAGCTCCCTCTCTCCTGGTATCTCCCCTGGACCCCCTCTTTCCCTTACAGCAGGCTGGGTTAGTCCCCTTGGGAGTTCTTGGCTCTGGCTCTGACCTTCACTTTGACCTTGGTAGTGATAAGGGCTGTGGTTTAACCCTGGTATTTGACCCCAGATAGAGAGCCAGAAGGATGTGTGTTAAGCCAGCTGGGAAGCTGGGAGGAGGGACCTCACTCAGGGCCTGAGGGAGTTGTAGGGTCTTGATGGCTTTGGCAATTTGGGGGGGACTAAAATCAACCTCTTGAGATGCCTAGCCTTTCATGTTCTCTGACCTGGCCTGAGGCTCATCAATTGGCTCCTTCCTCTTTACCCAGCCCCCCTCTGTCCACCATTCCTGGACACAGATTGGGGGAGGGGGCTGTGGTCTTTAGGCATATATGATCCTGCCTTAGTCTTGAACTCAGGGCCTGGGCACTGTCCCTTGCGCTTCTTTATGCTCAAGGCTATAGTGATCTACCACTTGAGCCACAATTCTAGCTCTGTTGTGTGTGTGTGTGTGTGTGTGTGTGTAGTTTAGTAGTGGAGATGAGTCTCATCGACTTTCCTGTTGAGGGGTTGGCTTTGAACCATGATCCTCAGATCTGACAGTAGCTGGGATGACAGGCATGAGCCTCTGGTGCCTAGCTACCTGCCTTATTCTTGAGCTATTGTGTGACCAGGTTGGCGTTGGCTAGGATGAGAAGAGAAGGTAGGGCTGGGGCTTGTAGCTCATGCCTGTAGTCCCAGCTGCTTAGCCATCAGCTCCTGGCCATAAGCTTTTGTTTTACTTTAAAAATAGGTTAGCAGATTTTTGTCTTTTTCTTTTCCTTTCTTTTGGTCCAGGACCTCAGCCTCCTCACCTATAAAGAGGTCTCTTTGCAAAACACAAATCTGAAGCTGGGGTGGCAGCTGGGGTGTGAGCCCCGGGCTCACACCTGTCATCCTAGCTCCTCAGAAGGCTGAGGTCTGAGGATCACGGTTGAAAGCCAGCGGGGGCAGGAAAGTCCTTGAGACTCCTGTCTCCAATTAAGCACAAAAAAAGAGGCAGAAGTGGAGCTGTGGCTCAAGTGGTAGAACACAAAAGCTCAGGGACAGAGCCCAGGCCCTGAGTTCAAATCCCAGGCCCAGCACACACACACACACACACACACACACACACACACACACACATGCATACGCACACACACTAGTTTAGGGGGAGCCATTGACAGATGATAAAGACATCAAGGCACACATAGCCATCACCCGGCACACAGTGGGTGCCTTACCTGTCTGTGTCTCCTTGGGGAGCTGGGATTTCCTTCCCACTGCTGCACACCTGGAGTTTCAGGGACTTCTCCCCGAGACCCTTGAGCTCTTGCCTTTGGCATCTGTCCATCAGAGAATGATTAGCTCTCAGATACGTGGCAGGGGCTGGCCGGCTGGCCGGCCTGCAGCGGAACAATCGCTGGTAGGCGGTGCGGAAGTCTCTGTTGAGGGCTGCATAGAGGATGGGGTTCAGGGCCGAGTTGGCATAGCCCAGCCACAGCACTACGGCCTCGATCACCTGGTTGATGTCTCCGTTGTAGCCTCGGTAGACGAAGACGGTAAAGTACGGGAACCAGCAGACAATGAAAGCCCCCAACACGACCGCCAGTGTCACCGTGGCCTTGTGTTCCCGCACTGTGGCGGCCTGCCATGTGCTAATGTGGTTGATCCTTTTGGCCTGATCACGAGCGATCTTGAAGATCCGGTAGTAGGTGACACACATGACCACCAGCGGCAGGTAAAAGGTCACCAGACTGTCCACCAACCCGTACTCTGGGTTTACCTGGACCTTACATTGGTCTGTGGTGTTGTTCAGCCTGCTGGCCTCGGGCCTGCTGTTCCAGCCCAAGTGAATGGACAGGAAAGACAAAGTGATGGAAATGACCCAGATGAACACCAGCGAGATGGCCACGCGGATCGGGGTGACCAGCACGTTGTACCTCAGTGGGTCCGTGACAGCACAATAGCGGTCCAGGCTGATCATGAAGAGGTTGAGGATGGAGGCCGTGCACAGCATCACGTCCAGGCTGGTGTAGATATTGCAGAAGATGCTCCCGAAGCTCCACCTGCAAGACAGCTGGTGGACGGCAGAGAAAGGAAGCACCAGGAGCCCCAAAAGTAGATCGGTGATGGCCAAAGACACGATAAAGCAGTTGGTCAGATTCTGGAGATGGCGGTTCAAGCTCACAGCCAGACAGACGACCACGTTGCCAGCCACGGTGATCAGAATGAGGACAGTGAGGACCACACTGAGAGCGACCTTGAAAGGGGTGGAATCTAGACAAAAGGAAGAGGCTGTCCCATTGGGTTCCATGTTGGGGGAGGGGGGAAGAGCTCTACTCCCTCCCTCTCTCTCTTGTCCGCTAGCCCTGGGGCCCAGTTCTTTTGTTAGCTCTAACGACTGCCCAGCCTGGTGCTGGTAGCTCACGCCTGTAATCCCAGCTAGCCAGGAGGCTGAGATTGGAGGATCGTGGTTCAAAGCTACCCAGGAGGGAAGGAAAGTCCGGGGAAACTCTCTTATCTCTGATGAACCAGCAAAAAAAAAAAAAGCCAGCAGTGGAGTTGTGATTCAAGTGGTAGAGCACCAGCCGTGAGTGGAAAAAAACTCAGGGACAGCACCCAGGTTCTGAGTTCCAAGCCCCAGGAGTAGAACAGCAACTGCAACAAACAACAACCCCCCCCCCCCAAAAAAAAAAAAAAACCCTGTCCAACTTTGGAGAAAAGTCAATGGCTGGCCCAATGTCATTCTTCTAGAAACAAATCCACAGTCCCAGCCCATCCCCTGAAAAGCCAGCTTCCACCCACGTCTGGGGTGGATCTTCGGTCTCCTGATAGCATGTGGAAACTGAGGCACGGGAGTGTGCATCAGGAGGAGGCTCTGGTTTTAAGCAGGAGCACTCGAATGTAAACATCGCCATGTCTTTGTCCACAGCTGACACGTTGTGGCTTTCACTATGTGGTTCTGTCAAGAATTGGAGAACCCCCCCCTTTTGTTGAGGGGGGGGAGGAGGAGGCTGGGGTCACGGAGAAGTAGGAGCTGAAAAAGAAAAGATTAAATATTGAGAGTCTTGAAAGGAGACCAAGGAGCACATTAATCTCTACTTTTTCTCTGTGGTCTGAGACCGAGACTTGAACTTGGGACCTGAGGCTTTTGGTCTATGGATTAACAGGCTCTACCCACTAGGCCACGCCTCCTATCCTGAGCCTGCTCATCTTCACAGAATATAAACCAAGCCTCTCCCAGCCTCCTGCATGGAGTAATTTTGGTTTGTTTTTGGTTTTTGTTTTTGTTTTTTTTTTCCAATGTAGAGACCAGAAGTGCCATTTAATCTGATGATGATGTCGGCAAAGAAGGGATCTTGCGTCTCCTTCTGCTACTCCAGCTGGTTCAGACACCCAACCTTGCAAGCCGGGCTTTTGGGGGTGATTATTTTTAGAAGATCATGTCATTACATAAATAGCCCAAAACAGCATGGGCTTTACCACCGGAGGTTAATTAATTGCAGAGTGGCTTGTAGTAAGGATTTGTTTCCTGAGAATCCCTACTTATGATTTAAAAACAAGGGTTTTTTTTTTTTTTTTTTAATTCCCTGGCGATTTAAAAACAATTTTTAAAAAAAGATTTCACACCAGTCACCCCAGCTAATCAGGAGGCTGAGATCTGAGGATCACAGCTGGAGGCTCATTTTGTTCTGCCACTTGATCCACACCTCCACTTCTAGTTTTCACTGGAGATAAGAGTCTCCATGACTTTCCTGCCCGGGCTGGCTTTGAACCTCCATCCTTGGGTCTCAGCCTCCTGAGTAGCTGGGATGACAGGCGTGAGCCACCACCCAACAGGTGCGCGTGCGCACTCACACACACACACACACACACACACACGTGTGTAAAGGAGATGTGCCAGTCTTCCAGCCACTTCCGGTCCCACCCACCCCGCTGGGTGGCCACAGAGAGACATTTTTAGTTGTAAGTTTCACGACTTCCTCTTGCTGTTTTCTCTCAGCTTTGCTTTAGTTCTGCTGGGAAAGGAACCTTCGGGAGAATTGTACTTCAGAATTCACTCCCTGTCTCCCTTCCCTCCCCTCTCCCCACCTCCCAATCTCTTTAAGCACAGATGCTTTGGCTAGCCTGCCATTAAAGGCCATTCGTAGCTTGGTCCTGGGGTTACTTCAGTTTTTCCCTGCTGAGTTCTACTTTAATGTCCACATGGGAACCCACATAGCTGTCCTGGTCCATTGTGGAAAATGCCAGATCCCGTCTGACTCCCTATCCTTTCTCTCCTTCCTGGCTTGCTCAGTGAGCTCTGGATGCTTCTCCCAAGGCCTGGTCTCCAGCCGCCTCCTCCAGGAAGTCCTCCAAAGGCCCTCTCCAAGCTTTTCCCCATTGCCTTCCATCTACAGCCGCCCCTGGCATGGAAGTGGGGTGGGGGGGGGGGAAGAGGAGGCTGTGGTACAGGAAGGAAGTTGTTCGTTTTTTGTCGGTTGTGGGGCTTGAACTCCGGGCCTGGGCACTGTCCCTCAGCTCTTCAGCTCAAGGCGAGCGCTCTACCACTTGAGCCACAGCGCCACTTCTGGTTTTCTGGTGGTTCACTGGAGAGAAGAGTCTCACGGACTTGCCTGCCCAGGCTGGCTTGGAACCACCATCCTCAGATCTCAGATCTCTAAGTAATTAGGATGACAGGTGTGAGCCACCGGTGCCCAGCTAGGGAGTTTTTAACCCTGCCAGGTAGAGTTTTGGGGTTTCAGGGTTGGGATCGATCAGTATGGGGATTAACTAAAAGGTGATTGAGTTTCCACTTTCTGGAAAACGTGTTCCCCTCTGCCTGGGTATAAAGGAGGCCCGTTAGAGGGACAGTGGGTAAAACCTGACACTTGATTCTTTCTGCTTTTTACTCTGGAGCTATCATCAGCAAGGTGACAGGTTCGGGGAACCCTCTGGAAAAATCACCATCAGCGGGCGATGGTGTCACCCTGCCCCGTTTTACCAAATGGGACCCAGTGCTTGTTTCTAGGAGGAGAAGCAGACTTCTCCTTTTACCTCCGCATCTCAATCCTCCGGATCTCAGCCTCCTGAAGAGCTAGGATGACAGGTGTGAGCTACCAGTACCTGGTTTCTAGTGCGATGATGATGATGATGATGATAAGCCTTTCCCCTCTAGTGAGGGATTTACTGTGGAAGGAATAATTCCATCCTCACCTGCAATCCCCAGATTGAGGTCAGGGACAGCGCCTAGGCCCTGAGTTCAAGCCCCAGGACTGGCACAATAAAAACAACAACAAGGGAGACTTGTATCTGGGTGATTGGGCACCTATTACAACCTGTGTCACTGAGCACCCCCCGAAGTTCCTCCTGAGGGCCCCCCAGCCTGCTTCATCTCCAGCATGCATTTTGTGCACCCCGACTCCATATTGTGGGCAGGTGCTGGCCCGCAGGCTGGTTTACTCTCAAGGATATGGTGGCACGTGGCTAAAGCTCTCAATGGCTGTTTCTGGTGTGTGTGTGTGTGTGTGTGTGTGTGTGTGTGTGTGTGTCCACAGGTGGCATTTCAAGAATACTTAAGACTCAGGTTCCTCCCCGTGGGGAGTCTCTGGTCCTCACCTAGAGATGCTGCCTTTAAGTCCTGCCTCTGGGAGCTCTGTCATGAAGGCAAGGTTTTGCCAGATTATGTACAATTACAGAGATGACAAAGAAAAGGCCATGATAAAAACGTCAGAGGCTCTGAGGTACCAAACCCAGTAGGCCTTTGTAAGACTCCAGCTTCCAAGGCCAGGAAGCCAGGCTCCCGGAGCAAAGCGCCATCTCTTGTTTGTTCGTTTGCTTGCTTGTCTTTGTGTTGGTACTTGAGGTTGAACTCAGGGCCTGGGTGCTGTCCCTGAGCTTTTTGAACCCTCAAGGCTAGCGCTCTACCACTTGAACCACTGCGCCACTTCTGGCTCTTTTTTTTGGTAGTTCATTGGAGGTAAGGGTCTCAGGGACTTTCCTTTCTGGGCTGGCTTTGGACTGGGATCCTCAGACCTCAGCCTCCTAAGTAGCTAGGATGACAGGCATGAGCCACTGACATCGGCTTGATCTTCCTTCCTTCCTTCCCTCCTCCTCCTCCTCTTCTTCTTCCTCCTCTGCCTTTTCCTCCTCCTTCTTTTCCTCCTCCTCCTCCTCCTCCTTCTCCTTTGCCAGTTGTGGGGCTTGAACTCAGGGCCTGGGCGCCGACTCTGAGCTCTTTTGCAAAGCCTGGCACTCTACCACTTGAGCCACAGCTCCACTTCAGGTTTTCTTATGCTTCATTGGAGATGAGTCTCAAGGACTTTCCTGCCCAGGCTGGCTTCAAACCGTGATCCTCAGATCTCGGCCTCTTGTTGTAGCTAGGATGACATTTCTTTACTCACAATTTCCTGCACTGAGAGTGAATGCTATCACAACTAAAGAACACGATGTAGAATGCTGAACCGTGTGGCTTATCCCATTCCCCCTTAGGGGCAAAAATAAGAATACGTCTATAATATGAATAGAATAAGGACATAAATAAAACGCAGGATATGAAGTATTTGCAGGAGTGCACCCCCTCCGTCCCTGTGGTTTGAGCATATGAAGTGGAATGCTCAAGAATAAGCAATTCTTAGTCCTTTTTTGTTTTTGTTTTTGAGACAAGCATAGGCTGGCCTGGAACTCTCAACCCTCCTTTCTCTCAGCCTCCCGAGTCCTGAGATTACAGGCATGCCCTACCATACCCAGCTCAAGGAAATCAATAATTCCCCTGCAGACTTCCATTGCCTGCCCAGACCCAGGCCCCAGAACCCACCCCTCTTCTCAGTCTCCCCCTTTCCCAACCTTCCATACACCCTAAGATTGGAGGAATAAAATTTGAGGACTGCAGAGAAAAGATGCTCTCTGAGCCAAGTCTAGATGGTGGGGGTCTCAGCAAAGGGAGACAGATAAAGTCTGGTTTTCGGGAAGCCAGGTTCCAAGGACAAGGGGGAGTCCAACCAGGCAGGAAATGTGGCTGGCCATGTGTAAACTGGGGACACCCACACCCAGTGTGTGTGTGTGTGTGTGTATTTGAGTGTGAAGTTCATCCACAGGAGTGGTCTTGGTCCCAGAGCTACCAAATCAACTCTTCTTGTTTGTTTGTTTTTAATTGCTTTCTTTTCAAGAGAAGCTGGAAATCGGCACGTGATTAGAAATCTCTGGCTTTAAAAACAAAATCCCTTGTGTCTTATCACGAAATCTCCTCATCTAACCCTGTTGGCTCAGTTAAGCAAGTGGCCGATGGCTCACGCCTGTCATTCTAGCTATTCAGGAGGCTGAGATCTTGAGGAATGCAGTTCGAAGCCAGCCCAGGCAGGAAAGTCCACGAGACCCTTTTAACTCTAATGAACTACTAGAAAACTGGACATGGCGCTGTGGCCCAAAGTGGTAAAGAGCTAGCCTTGAGCACAGAAGCTCGGGGATAGCACCGAGGCTCTGAGTTCAAACCCCACAACTGACAAAAAATAGGAAGGAAGGAAGGAAAGGAAGGAAGGAAAGGAAGGAAGGAAGGAAGGAAGGAAGGAAGGAAGGAAGGAGGGAGGGAGGGAGGGAGGGAGGGAGGGAGGGAAGAAAGGAAGGAAGAAGAGAGGGAAAGGGAAGGGAAGGGAAGGATGGGTGTTCTCCAAAAGAACTGCACATAAATGCTCCTAGCATTGATCCTATCCACGGATCAATGGAAAGACAAGAGTTGGGGAAGTGGGTGGAGATCAGATTTTCAGGACCCTAAGGAGTGAGGAACTCTGAACCATCTCAGCCTTGTCTTTTCTAGCTTCCTGGCCAGACAAAGGATTTGCCCGCCATTGGAGGTGACAAGATCACCAGGGACTTCAACTTGGTACACACACCACCATGAGAGACCCCGGGGGGGGGGGGCTGGGGGGGGCCCCTCAGTGATCAGACTCCTGTTTACAGATCCCTTAAGTGATCCATCAGACACCCGACCAAGACCACAGCACTGGATCCAAATCCACTTGTTACTAAAGCACAAGTTCACTGCATTCCACGGGAAGGCGCAGGCCAGAGCTCATCAGCCTTCCCTCATTCTCTCTCTGGTCTGGCCACCAATCTGGGAGCCTGGTTTAGGTATGCAACCCATGAACACCCTCCGTCCCGCCCTCCCCATCCTCACTGATTAGAAAGTGCTCCATTTTTAGCAGCCCCGTGAACCCTCATCCCTCGTTGGCTGGATGTTTAGGAGCACATCATCACCTCTCATACTCTTCTTTCAAAGATGTTTGGTCTGCTACAAGGCTCACACGATCTCCCATTCGCCAGGAAATGCGCTAAGTCCAAGGATGAGCTAAATCCCCTCCGCCCAGCCCCTGCTCCCCCAATGAATCAAGTCCTGGCTGAGACTAAAGGCGGTTTTGTTGGAAGGGGGAAGAGCCAGTGTGGGGGTGACTCAGGCTGATATCAACTTCCCAGGGATGCTGAATTGTAGTGACCTTCCGTCTTCTGATCCTTCTAGAAGGATCAAACAAGAGTTGGAAAGGCTTAAAGAGGGAAAGTGGCCAGCATGGGGTTACACAATAAGGGAAAGACATGGTCCCACTGGGAACTCAGTTCCTCCAAGTCTTCTTCAGGGAGGGGTGGGGGGAAGGATCTGTCCCTGTACTGGGTGATCTCATAGTCAAATTCGGGAGGAGGGTGGGGGAAGAAGGGGGGCTCATCAGGAGCACCCCTAAGTCAGATCAACCTATGGCTGTCTACCAGTGGGACTGTAAGTTGGGGTTTAGGGGCCCTAGCTTCCCCAAGAGTCATAATATCTATACCCAGCACCCCAGTACCAGCCTGCATCCCCGGGGGAACCAGCCTGTACCCCCGCAGGTGCTCACTCATCAGCTTGAGTTCTCCCATCTTCCTCCCCTCCCCCACCCCCACCCCAAGCACAGAGACAGGCCAAGGTACGTAATGGATGCAATTACCTGCCATAACCGTCAGCAACTTGGAACTGGCTCTCAAGGAGCCATCAATCATTCCCCGATTATAAATACATTTTTTTTCTTTAAAGCCATCATGAAAACTTCCAGGGAGAGAGGTTCTAGGAGGTTGTCTGTTTTTTGGGGGGGAAAGAGGGGGGCAAGGGGTGCAAGTGCTGGATTTGAACTCAGGGCCCGAGCACTCCCCCTCAGCCTTTTCACTCGAGGCTGGTGCTCTACCACGTGTGCCACAGCTCTGCGTCTGGCTTTTGGTTGGTTCCTTGGAGATTCAAGAGTCTTTTGGCCCTGGCTGGCCTCAAACCAGGATCCTCAGATCTCGGCCTCCTAAGTAGCTAGGGTGTGAGTAGGCCCGGAGGTCGTGTTTTAAAGGGGGGTTGCGGGATGGGGTTTGGGGGGCCCGCCGGTTCTTGGGCTCTGCCCCCCAGCTCCCCTGCACTGGCCATTTCAAGCAGAGGACGGGGAGGAGTAGCCAGCACACCATCTCCCTGAGCGGCCGGTGCCAGGACTCTGGGGACACCTCAGTGAGGGGTGGCCGCTCCCACTGGGGGGACACTGGGGCTCGCCGGCCATGCCCCCCCCACCAGCAGATGCCAGGGGGAGACTGAGGCTCAGGCTGTCAAGGTCACGCGGCTACTCCAGCCTCCGCAGTGGATCCCAGCCCGGCCGCTTCTCAGGCGGCCTGAGTGCCCGTAGGGATGTGGGTGGGGTGCGGGGCGGGGTGGATGTGGGGCGGGGTGAGGGGTACAGGGTGGGGTGGGAGGAGGGGTGCGGGATGAGGTGGGATTTGGGGTGCGTGGGGTGGGTGGGGTGCAGGGTGGGGTGGGATGGGGTGGATTGTGGGGTGCGGGGTGCGAGGTGGGAGGTGGGGTGCAGGGTGGGGTGTGGGTGGGATGTAGGGTGCGGGGTGGGGTGTGGAAGGGTGGGATGTGGGGTGAGGGGTGGGAGGGATGTGGGATGTGGGGTGCAGGGTGGGATGTGGGGTGCGGGGTGGGATGTGGAGTGCGGGGTGGGATGTGGGGTGTGGGTGGGTGGGATGTGGGGTGTGGGATGGGATGTGGGGTGCGGGGTGGGGTGTGGGGTGCGGGGTGGGTGGGATGTGGGGTGCGGGGTGGGAGGGACGTGGGGTGCGGGGTGGGGTGCGGGTAGGTGGGATGTGGGGTGCGGGGTGGGGTGGGATGTGGAGTGCGGGGTGGGAGGGACGTGGGGTGCGGGGTGGGGTGAGGGTAGGTGGGATGTGGGGTGCGGGGTGGGGTGGGATGTGGGGTGCAGGGTGGGATGTAGGGTGCGGGTGGGTGGGATGCGGGGTGTGGGGTGGGATATGGGGTGTGGGGTGGGATGTGGGGTGCAGGTGGGATGTGGGGTGCGGGGTGGGATGTGGGGTGCGGGGTGGGATGTGGGGTGCGGGGTGGGATGTGGGGTGCGGGTGGGATGTGTGGTGCGGGTGGGATGTGGGGTGCGGGTGGGATGTAGGGTGCGGGTGGGTGGGATGTGGGGTGCGGGTGGGATGTAGGGTGCGGGTGGGTGGGATGTGGGGTGTGGGGTGGGATATGGGGTGTGGGGTGGGATGTGGGGTGCAGGTGGGATGTGGGGTGCGGGGTGGGATGTGGGGTGCGGGGTGGGATGTGGGGTGCGGGTGGGATGTGTGGTGCGGGTGGGATGTGGGGTGCGGGTGGGAGGAATGGGGGTGCGGGGTGGGAGGAATGGGGGTGCGGGGTGGGTGGGATGTGGGGTGCGGGGTGGGAGGGATGGGGGTGCGGGTGGGATGGGGGTGCGGGTGGGATGTGGGGGTGCGGGTGGGAGGAATGGGGGTGCGGGGTGGGAGGAATGGGGGTGCGGGGTGGGTGGGATGTGGGGTGCGGGGTGGGAGGGATGGGGGTGCGGGGTGGGAGGGATGCGGGTGCGGGGTGGGAGGGATGCGGGTGCGGGGTGGGATGTGTGGTGCCGGTGGGATGTGGGGTGCGGGTGGGAGGAATGTGGGGTGCGGGTGGGATGGGGTGCGGGTGGGATGTGGGGTGCGGGGTGGGTGGGATGGGGGTGCGGGTGGGATGTGGGGTGCGGGGTGGGTGGGATGGGGGTGCGGGTGGGATGTGGGGTGCGGGGTGGGTGGGATGGGGGTGCGGGTGGGAGGGGTGCGGGCGGGGTGCGGGCGCACGCGGCGGTGGGGGGCGGCCTCCTCACGCGCGGCTTCCCCGGGGTCCGCGCCCCGTCCCCGTCCGCGTCCTCCGCGGTCCGGTCGCCCGCGCAGCCCGGGCGGCCTCGAGGCTCCGCGTGGAGCCGGGCCGAGGTCGGCGGAGCCGCGGAGCTGCGGCTGGGACCGGACCGGGGCCCGCGACCCCCGGCCCCCGACCCGCGCCCAGGACGCCCCGTTACCTGCGCCGCCGCTGCGCGCGGGAGGTGGCGGCGGCTCCGCTCCGGGCGGGGCTGGCGGGGTCCCCGCGATCCGGCCCCGCGCCCCGCGCTGCTCCGCGGGCTGGGCCGGCTGCGCCCGGCGCGCCTCGGCCCCGCTGCCCGGCCCCGCCCCCGCCAGGCCCCGCCCCCGCCCGGCCCCGCCCCCGCGCATAGGCTCCGCCCTGCCACAGGCCCCGCCCCCGCGCATAGGCCCCGCCCCCGCTCCCAGGCCCCGTCCCCGTCCCAGCCCCCACCCCGCGCATAGGCTCCGCCCCCGTCCCACGCCCGCTCCTCGGCTCCGCCCCATCCCCCCGCTCATTGGCTCCGCCCCGCCCCTGCTCCTCGGCCCCGCCCCCATCCCAGCCCCCCACTCATCGTTTTCGCCCCCGGGCCCGCCCCCGCTCCTCGGCCCCGCCCCTGCCCCGGCCCCGGCCCCGCCCCTTCTCCTCGGCCCCGCCCCCGGCCTCGGTCATTGGCTCCACCCCGGCTCTGCCCCCGCCCCGCCCCCTCCGCCCTCCCCCCTCCCTCTCCCCGCCCCCTCCTCCATTCCTCTCTTTATCCTCACCCCCTCTCCCTCTCACTCCCCTGCTCTGTCTCTGTCCCCCTTCCCTCCCCCATCCGCTCTCTTCCCAGGCCCCTGTCCCCCTGTCCCCTGTCCCCTGTCCCCTGTCCCCTCTCCCCTGTCCCCTGTCCCCTGTCCCCCTGTCCCCTGTCCCCTGTCCCCTGTCCCCTGTCCCCCTGTCCCCTGTCCCCTGTCCCCCTCTCCCCTGTCCCCCTGTCCCCTGTCCCCTGTCCCCTGTCCCCCTGTCCCCTGTCCCCCTGTCCCCTGTCCCCTGTCCCCTGTCCCCTGTCCCCCTCTCCCCTGTCCCCCTGTCCCCTGTCCCCTGTCCCCTGTCCCCTGTCCCCCTGTCCCCCTGTCCCCTGTCCCCTGTCCCCTGTCTCCCTGTCCCCTGTCCCCCTGTCCCCTGTCCCCTGTCCCCCTGTCCCCTGTCCCCTGTCCCCCTGTCCCCTGTCCCCTGTCCCCTGTCCCCTGTCCCCTGTCCCCTGTCCCCTGTCTCCCTGTCCCCTGTCCCCCTGTCCCCTGTCCCCTGTCCCCCTGTCCCCTGTCCCCTGTCCCCTGTCTCCCTGTCCCCTGTCCCCCTGTCCCCTGTCCCCCTGTCCCCTGTCCCCTGTCCCCTGTCCCCCTGTCCCCTGTCCCCTGTCCCCCTGTCCCCTGTCCCCCTGTCCCCTGTCCCCCTGTCCCCTCTCCCCTGTCCCCCTGTCCCCTGTCCCCTGTCCCCTGTCCCCTGTCTCCCTGTCCCCTGTCCCCCTGTCCCCTGTCCCCCTGTCCCCTGTCCCCTGTCCCCTGTCCCCCTGTCCCCTGTCCCCTGTCCCCCTCTCCCCTGTCCCCCTGTCCCCCTGTCCCCCTGTCCCCCTGTCCCCTGTCCCCTGTCCCCCTCTCCCCTGTCCCCCTGTCCCCTGTCCCCTCTCCCCTGTCCCCCTGTCCCCTGTCCCCCTGTCCCCTGTCCCCTGTCCCCTGTCCCCTGTCCCCTGTCCCCTGTCCCCTGTCCCCCTGTCCCCTGTCCCCTGTCCCCCTGTCCCCTGACCCCTGTCCCCTGTCTCCCTGTCCCCTGTCCCCCTGTCCCCTGTCCCCCTGTCCCCTGTCCCCTGTCCCCTGTCCCCCTGTCCCCTGTCCCCTGTCTCCCTGTCCCCTGTCCCCTGTCCCCTGTCCCCTGTCCCCTGTCCCCTGTCTCCCTGTCCCCTGTCCCCCTGTCCCCTGTCCCCTGTCCCCTCTCCCCTGTCCCCCTGTCCCCTGTCCCCTGTCCCCTGTCTCCCTGTCCCCTGTCCCCTGTCCCCCTGTCCCCTGTCCCCTGCCCCTGTCCCCTGTCCCCCTGTCCCCTGTTCCCTGTCCCCCTCTCCCCTGTCCCCCTGTCCCCTGTCCCCTGTCCCCTGTCCCCCTGTCCCCTGTCCCCTGTCCCCTGTCCCCTGTCTCCCTGTCCCCTGTCCCCTGTCCCCCTGTCCCCTGTCCCCTGTCCCCTCTCCCCTGTCCCCCTGTCCCCTGTCCCCTGTCCCCCTGTCCCCCTGTCCCCCTGTCCCCTGTCCCCTGTCCCCCTGTCCCCCTGTCCCCTGTCCCCCTCTCCCCTGTCCCCCTGTCCCCCTGTCCCCTGTCCCCCTGTCCCCCTGTCCCCTGTCCCCTGTCCCCTCTCCCCTGTCCCCCTGTCCCCTGTCCCCTGTCCCCTGTCCCCTGTCTCCCTGTCACCTGTCCCCTGTCCCCCTCTCCCCTGTCCCCCTGCCCCCTGTCCCCTCTCCCCTGTCCCCCTGTCCCCTGTCCCCTGTCCCCTGTCTCCCTGTCCCCTGTCCCCTGTCCCCCTGTCCCCCTGTCCCCTGTCCCCCTTTCCCCCTGTCCCCTGTCCCCTCTCCCCTGTCCCCCTGTCCCCTGTCCCCTCTCCCCTCTCCCCTGTCCCCTGTCCCACTGTCCCCTGTCCCCTGTCCCCTGTCCCCCTGTCCCCCTGTCCCCTGTCCCCTGTCCCCCCTCTCCCCTGTCCCCCTGTCCCCTGTCCCCCTGTCCCCTGTCCCCTGTCCCCCTGTCCCCTGTCCCCTGTCCCCTGTCCCCTGTCTCCCTGTCCCCTGTCCCCCTGTCCCCTGTCCCCCTGTCCCCTGTCCCCCTGTCCCCTGTCCCCCTCGTCCCCTGTCCCCTGTCCCCCTGTCCCCTGTCCCCTGTCCCCCTGTCCCCTGTCCCCCTGTCCCCTGTCCCCTGTCCCCCTCTCCCCTGTCCCCTGTCCCCTGTCCCCCTGTCCCCTGTCCCCTGTCCCCTGTCCCCTGTCCCCCTGTCCCCTGTCCCCCTGTCCCCTGTCCCCGTCCCCTGTCCCCTGTCCCCCTGTCCCCTGTCCCCCTGTCCCCTGTCCCCCTGTCCCGTCCCCTGTCCCCCTCTCCCCTGTCCCCCTGTCCCCTGTCCCCTGTCCCCCTGTCCCCTGTCCCCTGTCCCCCTCTCTCCTGTCCCCCTGTCCCCTGTCCCCTGTCCCCTGTCCCCCTGCCCCCTGTCCCCCTGTCCCCTGTCCCCTGTCCCCTGTCCCCTGTCTCCCTGTCCCCTGTCCCCTGTCCCCCTGTCCCCTGTCCCCTGTCCCCTGTCCCCTGTCCCCCTGTCCCCCTGTCCCCTGTCCCCTGTCCCCCTGTCCCCCTGTCCCCTGTCCCCCTCTCCCCTGTCCCCCTGTCCCCTGTCCCCCTGTCCCCTGTCCCCTCTCCCCTGTCCCCCTGTCCCCTGTCCCCTGTCCCCTGTCCCCCTGTCCCCTGTGCCCTTGTCCCCTGTCCCCCTGTCTCCCTGTCCCCTGTCCCCTGTCCCCCTGTCCCCTGTCCCCCTGTCCCCTGTCCCCCTGTCCCCCTGTCCCCTGTCCCCTGTCCCCCTGTCCCCTGTCCCCCTGTCCCCCTGTCCCCCTGTCCCCCTGTCCCCTGTCCCCTGTCCCCCTCTCCCCTGTCCCCTGTCCCCCTGTCCCCCTGTCCCCTGTCCCCTGTCCCCCTGTCCCCTGTCCCCCTGTCCCCCTGTCCCCCTGTCCCCCTGTCCCCTGTCCCCCTCTCCCCTGTCCCCTGTCCCCCTGTCCCCTGTCCCCTGTCCCCTGTCCCCCTGTCCCCCTGTCCCCCCTGTCCCCCTGTCCCCCTGTCCCCTGTCCCCTGTCCCCTGTCCCCTGTCCCCCTGTCCCCTGTCCCCTGTCCCCCTCTCCCCTGTCCCCTCTCCCCTCTCCCCTGTCCCCTGTCCCCCTGTCCCCTGTCCCCTCTCCCCTCTCCCCTGTCCCCTGTCCCCCTGTCCCCCTGTCCCCTGTCCCCCTGTCCCCCTGTCCCCTGTCCCCTGTCCCCTGTCTCCCTGTCCCCTCTCCCCTGTCCCCCTGTCCCCTGTCCCCTCTCCCCTCTCCCCTGTCCCCTGTCCCCCTGTCCCCTGTCCCCTGTCCCCTGTCCCCCTGTCCCCCTGTCCCCTGTCCCCCTCTCCCCTGTCCCCTGTCCCCTGTCCCCTGTCCCCTGTCCCCCTCTCCCCTGTCCCCCTGTCCCCTGTCCCCCTCTCCCCTGTCCCCTGTCCCCTGTCCCCTGTCCCCCTGTCCCCTGTCCCCCTGTCCCCTGTCCCCTCTCCCCTGTCCCCCTGTCCCCTGTCCCCTGTCCCCCTGTCCCCTTGCCCCATCCCCCCAATCTTGGGCCTCTTGCTCAAACTCTGCAAGCTCCCCTGAGACCCTCTATATTGTGGCCCAGTTCTCGGGGAGGAGGAGCGCGGATCTAAGGCCATCCCTCCCCTTGGCCGCCCCTCGGGGGCCGGAGGGGTGATGGCTTCTCAGTGAAAAGTCTAGAGGATTCTGGGACTGGATTCTGGAAAGGCAGAGGCTGGGCTGGAGGGTGGAGGCCTGGCGGGAACTGAGGAGGGCTGGGTGGTGAATTCACGGGAAAAAAAAAAAAAGCAGCAGTGAAACTTGGGGGGAAAAAATAGAAAAAAAAAAGGCTTCTGGTGGATTGAGTGGATTTGGAGGAAAGGAAGAAGGGGAGGGAGGGGAGAGGGAGGAGGGAGGGGAGGGGGAAGAGAGTAGGGGAGGGAGAGGAGGGGAGGGGAGGGGGAGGAAGACGTTAGTGGGGAGGGCAGTGGGGGGAGCCCCCCTCTCCCCACTCCCAGGGGACGGGAGCCAGAAGTTCTCTCCATGTCCTGAGCTGGAAGCTCAGCACCTGTCTGCCTTTGTGTCTGTCTTCTGTCTGTCATGTGTGTCCAGGTGAATCCTGGCATAGCTTGCTCTCCTTCTCCAGACCACCCCCGCCCCCAGGGGCACCCCACCCCCCTGACACCTGCCCTCCCCCCCTGACACCTGCCCTCCCCCCCAACACCTGCCCTCCCCGCCCAAACTCCTTTCCCAGACTGGTCTCTGCTTGTGAGCCTCAGTTTCTTCTACTGTAGCCCTCGGGGGTCCTGCTAATCAAGCATCCCCTCTCTGCTTTCTGGCCCCCCTTTCATGATTGTCCATGCGCTCCCCAAAGTGGCCCCAAGGGCCAACTCAGCCAGGCACTGGTGGCTCACACCTGTCATCCCAACTACTCAGGAGGCTGACATGTGAGGATCGAGGGTCAAAGCCAGCCCGGGCAGGAAAGGCCTGTGAGACTCTTAATTGCCAATGAACCACCAAAAAGCCAGAAGTGGTGCTGTGGCTCAAGTGGTAGAGCACCAGCCTTGAGCAAAGAAGCTCAGGGACAGCGCCCAGCCGCTGAGTTCAACCCCCAGGAGTGGCATTAAATAGTCATATCGTCTCTGTCTCTGTCTCTCTCTCTCTCTCTGTGCAACCTGCTTCTTTCCACCTTCTCATGACTTCTGGTTGCAATCAGAGCAAAATCTCCGCTTCTTATGACTGTTTCAAGCTTCCCCAGGATCTGTAACACTCCCCCCCCATTTCCCCCCCCCCCCGTGTGACCTCATCCCTCACCATCCTCTGCCCCCCCCCCACCTCCCCCTACCATCCCCATAACTCAACCGCAGTGGCTTCATCTTTCTTCCTGGAAGAAGTCACACCAGACCACAGGACATTTGCACCAGCGGCAGTTTCCTCTGCTGGGATAACCTGTCCCTTTTCATGGGAGCCCCTTCAGCGACCAGCAGCCTCTGATCCTCTCATCTAAAAAGCTGCTGTCTCTTTCGCCATGATGTGGTTGGTGACCAAGTGAGGGAGAATGGTTTTGCTAATTCATTTGTTTCTAGGTTTCTTCTCTGGCAGGGTTGGTGTTGTGTTTATATTTGGCTTATCAGAGCCTAGAACGGTGCCTGGCACAAAGTAGACCCTCAGTGAAAGTTACTTCAATTAAATTACACACACACACACCAGAGCCAGGCGCTGGTGGCTCCCACCTGTCATCCTAGCTACTCAGGAGGCTGAGATCTGAGGATCGCAGTTCAAAGCCAGCCCAGGCAGGAAAGCCTGCGACACTCTTATCTCTAATAAACCACTAGAAAACCGGAAATGGTGCTGTGGCTCTAGTGGTAGAGCACTCGCCTTGAGCTGAAGAGCTGAGGGACAGCACCCAGGCCCAGAGTTCAAGCCCCACAGCTAACAAAAAACAAAACAAAAATAAGAATAAGGGTGAGGCTCTCTCTCCCGCTCCTTGGTCCCACCCCCCCCCCGCCCCCCCCTTGCTAGGACACATCCTGAGAGAGAAACATCTGGAAGAGGAAGCCAGAAGCCGCTTCTCTGAGGCGGGAGGTGGGGTGCTGGTGGGAGGAGTGGGGGGAGGAGGGTACTCACCACTATGTGACCAAAAATGAAAAGAAAAAAAGTACTTTCTCTGGAATGAGTAATTTCTGCTGAGTCTGACTTGCTTGAAATTGAAAAAAAAAAAAAAAATAAGAAAACATAAGAACCCTGAAGTCCCAATCATGAACATATTGAATGACTCACATGGTGATAACATTTCACAGAAGGCTCTGTGGAAAGTTCCAGAGAAAACCCGCCAGTGTCTTGCTGTACGTTAGGTCTTAGATATACCCTTGAGGTCTTGGGTGTCCGGTTTTGCAGTGTGTGGGAAACGTGGGTGTTGTGGTTCATGTGTGTGAACGCAAGATTTCCTGTTGCTCATGAGCTGGGAGACTTGAGAGAGATTTGGGGGGGCCAGCAGGTAATCAGGCTGTGGGGGGTCCCCAGGCAGGCCCCAACTTTCCTGCTTCCCATTGTGTCTGAAAAACTACAAGGCTGGGCACTGTGGCTCACGCCTGTCATCCCAGCTACTCAGGAGGCTGAGATCTGTGGAACACGGTTCAAAGCCAGCCTGGGCGGGAAAGTCAGTGAGACTCTTCTCTCCAATGAACCAACAAAAACCTGCAAAATGGAGCTGTGGTGTAAATGATTAGAGAGCTAATGTTGAATAAAACAAACTAAGGGACAGTGCCCGGGCTGTGAGTTCAAGTCCAAGTATCAGCAAACAATAAAGAAAAAGAGAGAAAAGGAGCAGTTTGGTGGGTTTGGAGTTGTGAGATGTAGAAATGAGAGAGGGGAATTAATGAGTGAGTGAGACAGAGAGGTCAGTTGGTGTAAAAATCATACCATGGCTTCAGCATCATACAAAGGAACATGGGAGAGAGAGAGAAAGAGAGAGAGAGAGAGAGAGAGAGAGAGAGAGAGCCAGACAGAGCCAGAGAAAGAGAGAAAGAGAAAGAGAGAGAGAGAGAAAAACAGAGAGGCAGAGACAGAGAGAGACAGAGAAAGACAGAGAGATCTACAAAGAGAGAAAGAGACAGAGAGAGCATTTTTTCCCACTCTGTGGGAGAGGAAATGGACAAACACAGCATCCACTGATAGCCAGGAACAGCAAGGCCCAGAGTGGCTCAAGGACCTGCCACCAGGGACACGAACTCACGGCTGTCCACACTTGGTCCCACGGAACCTGGGCGATCTGTGAACAACTTCTCTTCATTTCTCCTAGCTGAGCATCTTTGTCTCCTCCTGACTGTCCAGAATTTTCCCTTCCGTGCTTGGTCCCTCTATATGTGAATTCATCCATTAAAATAAAATTCCACCTTTGGCTCCACTTTTGGCTCTTGTCTCTCTGTGTCTGTGTCTCTGTCTGTGTCTCTCTACACACACACACACACACACACACACACACACCCCACACACAATATGGCCTGATTCGCCATCACATTTTTACCACACCTCTTTGCCCAGACTTGACCGATGGTGATCCTAGCTGCAAGGGAAGCTGGAAGCCCCGCCCTTTCCTAGCTGCAAGGGAAGCTGGAAGCCCCGCCCTTTCCTAGCTGCAAGGGAGGAGGGCAGCCTCAACACTTCCAACCTCTACAGCAGAAGGCAGGTGAGCAAGAAGGCTGGGCACAAACATATTGACCATTGAGCAATGTCTGTCACAAACCATGAACTGTTTCCTTCAATTCCTTATGCTGTCATATTGCTTTTAGTTTTTCTATCCACAGGAAACTATTATTTTCAGAGTCTAAAAGCAGTAAAGTTTATTTCTTTTTCTTTTCTTTTTTTCTTTTTGCCAGACATGGGGCTTGAACTCTGGGCCTGAGCACTGTCCCTGGGCTCAAACTTAAGACTAGTGCTCTGCCACTTGAGCCACTTCTGATTTTTTTCTATGATTCACTGGAGATAAAAGTCACATGGACTTTCCTGCCCAGGCTGGCTTTGAACTGCAACCCTCAGATCTCAGCCTTCTGAGCAACTAGGATGACAGGTGTGAACCTCCAGAGCCTGGCTTCAGTCTCTTTCTTATTCTTCCCTCTTCCTCTGCCAAAAGCTGCCAGAACACTGCAGCTTTGTTCCCGAGATATATTTCAAGTTGTGTTTCCCCATTTTGACATCTGTCTCTAAGGCCTCCTATTAAAATAATAACAATAATAAAGCTTTAACTTTCAATGTGGTGAGATTTCTTGGCCTGTGGTGTGTTTTTCACTTCTAGTGAAAATCTTTTTCTCCCTTTTTACTTCCTCTATTGATTTTTATCATTTGGGCCTTCCCTCATCCGATTCATTTGGGTGAGCCCCCAAAACACATTTGCAACGAGCAAACCACCCTAGGGTCTTTACCGTCTTCCAGCATGGCTGTCTTTGTCCCAGTGGCCACATTTAAATGGGGGAAAGACTTCAATTCTGGGTGTTGGTCTGCTACTTTCCAGCTGAGTGGCCTTAAGCAGGTTACTTGGCATCTCTGGGCCTCAACTGGTTCCCGGTTCAGGGGGTGATTGAGACGAGACGGTATGTACTAGTTGCTCATCAAATAGCATCAGGGAGTGGACTTCTTAGTTCCTCTTCCCCTGATTTGTAGGCTCTCAACTCCAGGTGCTGACTGTCTCCCCTCTGCCTTCAACCACAGCACGATCCCACAGCAAGCATCTCCATCCTGCGGGGGTCTTCTCCAGCACGTTTTAGAGGAAGGCAGCCCAAGAGTTGGGTACTGAAGGAGTAACTGAGGAAGGTGACCTGTTCACTCACATGAGCTCCGGGCTTACGTGTTGTGGCAGAGCATTTTCCTTTCCCCTCCTAAATTAATGTGAATTAATTTGTGGCTGTCTTCTCCCAGCTCCTAATGGGCTTTTATGGGCATTCCAACAAATTAACGCGTAATTGGAGGAGCATTTAACCAGCTTCCTTCTTGGGCTGGCATACTTGCACGGGTCTCTTGATCCACATTTGCTCCTGGCACTTTGCTGTGTCTCTTGCTTTTTTTTTGGTGGTTGTAGGGCTTGAACTCTGGGCCTGGGCGCTGTCCCTCAGCTCTTCAGCTCAAGGCGAGCGCTCTACCACTTGAGCCACAGCGCCACTTCCAGCTTTTTCCTGTGATTCATTGGAGATCAGAGTCTCACAGACTTTCCTGCCCAGGCTGGCTTCGAACCTCGATCCTCACAGCTCAGCCTCCTGAGTGGCTAAGATGACAGGCGTGAGCCAACTTGACCCGGCCTAACCTGAACTGACCATTTTAGCTCCCTCCCCCTCAATTCTGCTGCCCCTCCCCCCATTTTATTCTGACTTGACTCGTACAGGATGCTTCAAACATCACCCTGAGCGCTGCCTGGGGTGGGGAGGGGGAGGAGAGAGAAAGTTCTAGCACCTGACACACACACAGAGTGTGTGCCCCGTGACCTTCCTGGGAGCCGGAAGTCTCCCTCCTGGGTGAGAAAGGACAAGATGAAAAGCAAGGTCTCCCCCCTCCCCCTCCCCCTCCTCCTCCCCCTCCCCCTCCCCCTCCCCCTCCCATTCCCCTCCCCCTCCCCCTCCCCCCTGCCCTGGCCTCCAGGCAAGCATGGCGGACCATGCACAAGCAGAGGCCTAGTGAAGTCTGAACTAAAAGGCACCTTCAGTGTGTGGGGAGGGGGGAGGAGGGGGGGGGGAACTACATCTTCAAGGACATCTGGAGGTCACGGGCCCAGCAGCAGGGCCAAACCAGGCTGGCGGAAGGTGGTTAATATTAACTCACTTAATCTCCGACTCCGTTCCTCGGCGCTCTCCTTAGGACGACTCACCGAAGTTGGTCATTCCAGCCCCCCTCGCCCCCAGCTAGGTGGCTGTGAACCCCCTAATCTGAGGAGAGGGGTTAGGCACCTGCCAGGACTCCAGCCCACACTGCAGAGCCCCCCCCCCAAATGGCTGAGTCTCCAAGAACTCACCTTCCCTGTGTGATCCGGATAAGGGGCTGTCCCTTCCCCCGCCCCCCCCCAAATGTGAAGGCAGACTCTAAGTAGGACCGGACAATGTCCAAGAAGTCAGGGATGGCGGCTGGTGAGAGCTAGGGGTCCCACTGCTGGGGACAGTGCTGCTCAGGTATCTCAGGCAGGTCTAGAACTTTCTGAGGGTGAAGCCCAACTCTGTCGTGTCCGTTTTCCATCCCTTTTGTTTTAATTTGTGTGTGCACGCGTGCACGCGGACCAGTTCCTTGGCTGGAACTCAGGACCCGTAGCGCTGTCCCTGGGCTCTTTCATTCCAGGCTGGCGCTCCACGGCTTGAGCCACAGCTCCACTTCCAACTCACCAGCAACGTGAAATGAGATAAAATAAAATGCCGGGGAAGCCGGGCCCCGGTGGCTCACACCTGTCATCCCAGCTCCTCAGGAGGCTGAGATCTGAGGATCGTGGTTGGAGGCCAGCCCAGGCAGGAAAGTCTGTGAGACTCTTATCTTGAATGAACAACCAGAAAACCGGAAGTGGTGCTGTGGCCTTGAGCTGAAGAGCTGAGGGACAGCGCCCAGGTCCAGAGTTCAAGCCCCACGACTGACAAAAAATAATAAAATAAAATAAAATAAAATGCCAGGCACTGGTGGCTCACACCTGTCAGTCTAGCGACTCAGGAGGCTGAGATCTGAGGATCGCGGTTCAAAGCCAGCCCAGGCAGGAAAGTCAGTGAGATTCTTCTCTCCAATCAAGCAATGAAAAAGCCAGAAATGGCGCTGTGGTCCACGTGGTAGAGCACTAGTCTTGAGGGGAAAAATAAATAAAAAAGCTCAGGGACAGGACCCTGGCCTTGAGTTGAAGCCCCAGGATGGGTAAAAACAAGAAAACATAAGTAAGTAAAAAAAAAAAAAGAGAGAGAGAGAAAGAAAGAAAGGAAGGAAGGAAGAAAGAAAAAAGAGAAAGAAAGGGAAAGGAAGGGAGGGAGGAAGAAAGAGAAAGGAAGGAAGGAAGAGAGAATGGAAGGAAGGAGGAAGGAAGGAAGAAAGAAAAAAGAGAAAGGGAAAGGAAGGGAGGGAGGAAGAAAGAGAAAGGAAGGAAGGAAAGGAGAAAGGAAGGAAGGAAGGAAGGAAGAAAGAAAGAAAGAGAAAGGAAGGAATGGAGAGAATGGAAGGAAGAAAGAGGGAGAGAGAAAGAGGGAGGGAGGGAGGAAGGAAGGAAGGAAGGAAGGAAGTTAGTTCAGGAAGCGGAATCAGATATTGGCAGAGAACAAAGGCGGTTCAATGACTGGGTATCATGAAGCATTTCCTCTAAAAATAAATGAAGCTGTATCATTTCCATTGGAAAAAGGATGTGGCCGGCCGAGGCCCAGAACGCGTTTATTTCTGTCCCGACTCAGAGCGCAGGTGCAGTGGGCATTCACCAGAGCCTGCAGCCCTGGGCTGGGGGGGGGGGGCAAATCTCTGGGTACTCAGCACAGAAAGACTCAGGGTGAGTCCTTCTTCTCGTTCACAACAGGAAAAAGAAACCCCCACAAAGCTGATTCTCATATTTGCGAAAAGCATGCACCTGTGCAGGGTGTGCATCCGTGTACACAATTGTATTCTTGTATCACGGAAAGTTAAAAAAGGATTGATCAATATTATCTCCTCAGCTGGGACAGGTAACACAGTAACTCAAGCTCACAAAAGTATTTCTGAGCCAGGAGTCAGGGGCTCATACCTGTAGTCCCAGCTACTCAAGAGGCTGAGATCTGAGGATCACGGTTGGAAGCCAGCCCGGGCAGGAAAGTCCCTGAGACTCTGATCTCCAATAAAGCAGCTAAAAGCCAGAAGTGGAGGTGTGGCTCAAGTGGTAGAGCACTAGCCTTGAGTGAAAAAGCCAAAGGACAGTATCCAGGCCTTGAGTTCAAGCCCCAGTAGTGACACAGATTTAAAAAAAAAAAAAGGAGAGAGACAGAGACAGAGAAAGATGCAGAGGCAGAGAGAGAGGGAGAAAGATTGAGTCTGAATTGGTAAGGACTCAGTCATCTAAACGTAGGAAAGTGAGTAGCTCAAGCAACAGCAAGTGCAAAGGTCCTGGGGCCAGGTCTCTCTTTAGTAAGAGGGGGAAGGTAATGCATAGGAAACACGGGCAGGAGGCTGCTTTGCACACGACACTCCTGCTAGGCTTTTCCCCAGTTCAGAGGTGACTTCAGATCTTCTCTGCATCCCAGCCATCCTTCCTGCTCTGAGCAAGCCGGGTGATTGCTGCTCACTTGTTGGTTTATAAGCACATCTGATGTGGAGAGCTCCTGCGTGGATGGGTGGGGTAGGGAGGGAGGCGGGGATGGGATGGAGTTTTCATTTCCGTCTTGGAGCCTGGAGACAGCTTGGCACCAGAAAGTTCTCAAGGGTCCACAGGATGATTTCATCAGTGGTCAGCAGCCAAGGGCAGAAAGGCTCTTGGAAACACCCAAGAAACCAGGCTACAGCCAATCAAGAGTCTCACCGACTTTCCTCTCCGGGCTGGCTTTGAACCGCCATCCTCTGAACTCAGCCTCTCGCAGAGCTGGGATTACAGGCGTGAGCCACCAGTGCCCGGCTTTTCTTAAAACATTTTCAAATCCACAGGCTTCCCTACCTTGGCTTTGAGCTCTGTGTTGTGCACAGGTCCAGAGTCCTTGCTTAAACTGCGGTGAAGTTCACAAAGAGGAAAGAAAGGGTCTTTCCATCCACAGGGTGAAGGCTCCAAGTTCAAGCTCAGGCTGTGAGCAGTGTGGTGTGGTAGGCCTTGGCCTGGGCCCTGAGTGACGGGCAGGTGTTGGAGCCAATGAGCTTTACGTGCCTCCTGGGAAGAGTACAGGCTCCGCCCACAATGACCTAAAGCTCTCTCGGCCCACAATGACCTAAAGATCTCCCGCCAAGCCCCGCCTCTTAAAGGGCCCCCAACGCCTCCTAACCCCTCCTAAGGTGACCATGTCCCTGCTTCCTGCTGACCCTGCCCCTGCCCCACAGGGCCTCACTGCTTCGACCTTCTTTGAGCCCACGCCCCTGCGTTGCTATGGAAACCGAAGCCCTCAATGGGCTGTGACTGGGACCCCAGCAGGGCCACCTCATCCTCTGCCCCATGGCCCAGCCCTGCCCCCCACCCCCCCCCCTCCATGCAGGTGGGGAATGTTCTAGAAGCAGCTCTCTGGGTGCCAAGGGCGAGGAGGGAGGGAGAGGAGGTGGAGCTTCTTGTTTTCCAGAGTCCAGAAAGTGGGGAGCAGCCTGCCTGGGGGGTCATGCCCATGTCTCCCCCAGAAACTGGGGTTCTACTTGATATTAGGGACCTGGGCCCCCAGCCAGAGCCCTGTCCACCCTTCAGGGTTTGGATGATGGGGCCCTGGGGTCCCAGCCGGTTCTCAGCCAGCTGGAGGCAGCACACAAAGAGTCTGGGGGAGGGAGGCTGCCTGGAGTTCAAGGCCAGAGGCTTTCATTAAGATATCTACCTCTCCCCTCCATCTCTGTCACCCTCTGGGCATTGTGCCAGCCCCGTGACCGGAGGCCCTGGACGGGGATGGGTGTAGGCCAAGATCCAAGCACCCATGAGGGCCTGCGGATCCCGTGGCACGCTCTGAGCTTCCCCCACGACTAAGATCCCACGCGAGTCTGGGGCAGGGGGCTCGCCATGCCCGCCCCCCAGCTTTGTGACAGCCCCCCCTCCCCCTAGCTGGTCCTCCAAAGCTAGCAGTGACACCCACCCCAGCCACAGCAGATCTGACAGGGACTCTGCCCTGCCCACAGCCTTGAGGGCCCCCTGGTAACCGGGGGGGGGGGGGGGTGTGTATGTAAGCATGCATGCACGAATGAATGAATGTATGCATATACAGGAAAGTGAATGCATGCATGTCAACCTGCACGCATGCATGAACAAATGAATGGATGCATGCATGCATGAGGACATGGATGAATGGGCCATCTGATCTCTGACTAACTCGCCAGCAACATCTTCTAAAACTATCTTTTCCATACCCGTCCTGCAGTTTTTGTTGTTGTTGTTGTCAGTCGTGGGGCTTGAACTCGGTGCCTGGGCGCTGTCCCTCAGCTCTTCAGCTCAAGGCGAGCACTCTACCACTTGAGCCACGGCGCCACTTCTGGTTTCTGGTGGTTCATTGGGGATCAGAGTCTCCTGGACTTTCCTGCCTGGGCTGGCTTTGAGCCTCGATCCTCAGATCTCAGCCTCCTGAGTAGCTGGGATGACAGGCGTGAGCCACCAGTGTTCCATTCCCTTGATTTTTTTTTTCTGTTTATGTTCATTTATACCCACTGTGTCTTTTTCTACAGGACTTGAAGAAGTAATTTGCTCAAAGTCATCCATGTAGCCAATGACATCCCTGAGAAGCTGGTCTTTGTGGATTCAGAGCAGCAGAATCTGAGGTTCTTGGGGAGGGGGGGTGCAAGTTCTAAAGACGGGGGGAAACAGAAACAAGTCTTGGGGGATGGCCAGATCTAATAGATCAGATCTATTAGATGGAAGAGCTCCATCATCAGCCCTGGAATTCGGGGGTCAGCCCTGGGGTGGAGATTCCCGGTCAGAAAAGGAGGAAGCTCCTAAATTGATCTAAATTTGATCAGAAAGAGCCTGGGTTTGGGAACATTTGGCCCCGGTGACTCTCAAGTTCAACACACACTGAGAGCTTGAAAATTTAGGGACAACTTGGAAGAGAAGGAGGGATTTGCTTGAGAGAGGATTTTGCTGTATTTATTTTTTAAAACAAATTGTGTGTGTGTGTGTGTGCTAGTCCCGGGGCTTGAACTCTGGGCCTGGGCGCTGTCCCTCAGCTCTTCAGCTCCAGGCGAGAGCGATCTACCACTTGAGCCACAGCGCCACGTCTGGCTTTTTCTGCTTAGGTGGTGCTGAGGAATCGAACCCAGGGCCTCAGGCATGCAAGGCAAGCACTCTACCACTGAGCCACCTTCCCAGCCCTGAGATGTTTTTTGTTTGTTTGTTCGTTTTCTTTTTTTTGATTCAAAGCTAGTGCTCTACCACTTGAGCCACCGCTCCATGTTTGACTTTTTGGTGGTTCATTGGCGATAAGAGTCTCACGGACTTTTATGGAAGCTCGATCCTCAGATCTCAGCCTCCTGAGTAGCTGGGGTGACCGGCGTGAGCCACCCCGGGCGCCTGGCTGACCGATCTCTCTTTTCATTGAACCACTAAAGAACCAGCTTGGCTGGGCAGCCATTTTGGAAGAACCTAGCCTGTCCTGGGCTTTATGGTGGAGACATTTTTGGGGCTCTGGGAAGCCTTTGTGGTTTGGGTTCATCGCCAACCCAGCGTTGTGGTAGGGTGACAACTCACAGTTTTGGGGGAGGGAACCCCCCCAGAATACACCCCAGAGCGTGAGAGGACTTGTTCACAAAACCTAAAGTCAGTCTTATAGCTATTGGGGACCGAGTCCCTCGGTTTTGAGCAAACCTGGGTGTTCCAAGGTGAGGGAACATTCTAGAACCTTCTGGTCAAAAGTGTGTGTGGGGGGGGAGCAGCTCTCTTCCTGGATGAATAGCTACATGTGTTCGAGAACATGGAAGCAGGAATCACAGTCCCAAGCAGGTGTAGGACCCAACAGGACCCAGCCTGGGGGTGGAGATGGGGGGGGGTCTCTGACGGGGAGGGTGAGGGAAGGTTCTGGAATTGCAGCTGCTCAAGATGGAGATTGCCAGCACCTTTCATCATTCACGGGAGCGAGGGAGCGAGCAAGCCAGCGAGCGGGTGCTCTCTGTCCTCATGCATTTCTTTTCTACCTTCGGTTAAAATATGCAAAGTGTATTCAGATGTATGCTAATTGCCCAGCTGGGGGTGGGGCCTAGAATAGAATAAGTCCTGTAAGCAGAGGCTAAAAGCTCGCTGTGGGATTTTCTTGCAATGACAACGAACAGAATCTATCCAGAACCTCCCCCCCCCAAATAACCTCCTGCACCCCACACTTGGGGCTGGGGGATTTCCAATCCTACATCATGCTGTTTCTCCAAAGTGTCTTTTTTTTGTTGTTGTTGTTGTTTAAGAATTCTGGTGGGCTGTGCTGCCCCGGGAGTTCACTCACCTCTCTGAGCCTGTCTGGCACAAAGGCTGCGGGGAGGGATTAAATGAGATAGAAAATGCATGGGAACTGACCAAGCCAGGCTCTGTGGCGCATGCACAAACACGAGCTATTTTTACTCTCTTGAGTTATGGCTTCAGGCTTTCATCCACTGAGATTTCCTGCTGGGTGGTGTGGGTGGTGTGTGTGGTGGGTGGGGGGGGGGGGAGGGCTGGAGAGGAGAAGCGGCAATCAGGAAACGGGGAACGGAGAATTTCACAATCGTGAAAATCAACACTAAAGATTGGGCTTGTCTGTCCCCCCTCCCGTCCCCCCCCCTCCCTTTACTCCAGGACTACGCCCCAGGCCGAGATCAGATGATCACAGTTCCGAAATCAGCCCAGGCAGGGAAATCTTAGAAGGCTCTTCTTTCCAAATGTACCAGCAAAAAGCTGGGAAGGGAGCTGTGGTCCAAGTGGTACAGCGCCAACCCTGAGTGAAAAACAAAAGTTTGGAGACAGCACCCAGGCCCTGAGTTCAAGCCCCAGGCCTGGGAACCCCCTATCCCCCATCTCCCCTCCCACCCCTGAAAAGCAAAAGCAAGTCTTCGTGGGCATGGTTAGGTTTTGCTGGGGACAATGGCCCAGGTAAATGGTGGCAAGTCACACCTACCCTGGGCCTCTCTGGTCAGCTGACTTCTAACAGGAGTTGGCCTGGTCCTGCCCCTCACCCTCACTTCCTGTCTGTCTGGGATGTCTTCCTGTCTCTTGGGCTCCACCAAGATGCTGTTCACCATGGAGTCTTCTTCAGGGCTGTGCTAAAGCTCTTAACACTGCCATAAACCTTTTCTCTTTATAACAGGGTCCAAGCTGGGGTGTTTTGTGACCGTAAACAGAAAAAAAAAATGGAGGAACGCAGTCTCTCATGCTAAATAATGCTGGCAACACAAATATTCCCTGCCGATTAAAGAAGAAGAAATGGTTGGCTCCGTACACAGCCTCGTGGTGGTTTATTGAGCTTTTATTATTTATTTGTTTGTTTATTGTTGCTGGTCCTGGGGCTTGAACTCAGGGCCCGGGCACTGTTCCTGAGTCTCTATTTGTGCTCAAAGGCTGGGCCACAGCCTTGCTTCTGGCTTTTTCTGAGTCGTTCATTGGAGAGTAGCATCTCATGGACCTTCCTGCCCAGGGGTGGCTTTGAACTGTGATCCTCACATCTCGGCTGGTAAGACACGAACACCCAGGCATTATTTGGGATCAGAAAGAGTTTTTAAAAAAGAGAAAGATTTAAATTCCAAATGGCTGTGTGGCCTGGAGTCCACCCTTTACCCTCTCTGGGCGTCAGCCTACCACCTGTAGTACAGAGACAGAAGTGAGTGTTCTGGAACTCCGCCCTGCCCACAGCAGGTGCCAGGGCCTGGCAGCCACTATTTCTGTACCAATGCCCCTCACTGGGGCTGGCAGGGGCAGGAAGACGGAACTGAGAAGATGGGAGTGAGCTTGGATGTGTTTTTGCTTTTTTTTTAAAAAAAAAAAAATGCATCATGGCCTGGGTGATGGTGGGAGTTTCTGCTCCTAGTTCTGGAAAAAAAAAATCTCATTTCCCAAGAGAAACTGCAAATGGGGGATTGGAAATGAAAGCCGTTCCTTTCTCCACGCTGGCTCAGATTCATCAGGCACATTCCAGCCATCACAGAAAAGCAGATCCGGGGGCTGAGTCTGACCTGCGGGTCAGCCACCAGTCGAAGAAAAAGGACTACAGAGCTCAGTGTGTGTGTGTGTGTGTGTGTGTGTGTGTGTGTACGTGTGTGTACACATGTGTCAGTCCTGGGTCTTGAACTCAAGGCCTGGGAGCTGTCCTCTAGTTTTTTTCCATTAAGGCTGGCTGATGCTCTACCACTTGAGCCACAACTCCACTTCTGGCTTTTTGGTGGTTCATTGGAGAAAAGAGTCTCCTGGACTTTTCTGCCTGGGCTGGCTCTGAACGGTGATCCTCAGATCTCAGCCTCCTGAGTGGCTGGGATTATAGGGGTGAGCCACCCTATTATAGTAGATATTATATATTATATAATTATAATTATTATTGCCGGTGCTGGGGCTTGAACTCAGGGCCTGGCCGCCGTCCCTGAGCTTCTTTTGTTCAAGGCTAGCGCTCTACCTCTTGAGCCACAGTGCCGCTTCCGAGTTTTTCTGTGTCTGTGGTGCTGAGGAATCGAACCCAGGGCCTCATGCATGCAAGGCAAGCGCTCTACCACGGAGCCACCTTCCCAGCCCTGCAAATAATATTTGAAAGCCCTGCATGGGAAGCAGACTCAGCTCGGGCACAGCTTTTACACACAGTACGTGTGGGAATCCACGCCATTTCCTAACTGGCGCTACATCGAAAGGGAAGTCCTTCTCGTTTTCTAACCATCAGCAAGTACTTACTTCCTCCTGTCAAGTGCTGGGTGCTGGGTTGTCTCCCAGTATTTGGGATGCAGGGATCCAGCCAGCCAGACCCAGTGGGAACTTGGGTCTCACAGAGGAAAGAGGCCCTTCCTGGCCTCTGAAACCAGGACTCGGCGCCTCTGCCTCCGTTCCTTTACTTTGGCACAAAGAACATTGAAAGAAAAAGCAAATCAGACTTTTAGGCTGCGGCCAAGACCTCAGGACTGGCTTGACCAGGGCACTGGGGCCGAAGCAGGGTATGTGTGGGGAGGAGGGAGGGGGGGGGTGTCTGGGGACAGGCCACGCCCTGTGCCTGGAATGTTCTGGGTACTTCCCGTGGGTGGTGGTATGGCTAGTGGCTGCAGGCCTGTCATCCTAGCTCCTAGGGAGGCTGAGATTTTGAGGATCCTGGTTCAAGGCCAGCCCGGGCAGGAACATCCGTGAGACTCTTTATCTGCAGAAAACCGGAAGGGGAGCTGTGGCTCAAAGTGGTAGAGCACAAAAAGAGCTCAGGGACCGTGTTGAGGGTCCCGAGTTCAAGTCCCAAGACTGGCCCCCTCCAAAAAAAAATGTCGGCATGTCTATTCACACAGAATTTCAGCCTCCACTTGGGGAAGAATGCTCGCAGGTGGTTGGGGAAGAGCAGGAAGCGTGGGAGAAGTCATCTTAAAGTATTTTGAGGCTAGAAGAGTAAATGTTTTGTTTTTTAGTGCCAGTCCTGGGGCTTGAACTCAGGTCCTGGGCGCTGTCCCTGAGCTTTCTCCCTCAGGGCTAGCGCTCTACCACTTCAGCGACCGCAGCATTTTCCTTCCCCGAGCTGGCTCTGAACCACGATCCTCAGATCACAGCCTCCCAAGGCGTTAGCACTCAGGGCCTGGATCCCTTTCCCCCCCCCCCCCCTCTCTCTTTTTTGTTTTAATTTTTGCTCAACCATTTGAGCCACAGTTCCACTTCCTGCTTTTTATGGTGGTGACCTGTGATTCTTCCCATTTTCAGCTATTTTCTGAATAGCTAATGTTAGCATCATCATCATCTCCCACAAGAGAGGCAGCGGAATCGAGTCTTGTCTTTCCAAGTTCTGAAACTTCCCACCAGGTACGAATGCTTCACTCTGGACTTGCAGGGCGGGAGAAGGTTCTTAGGAAGATGGGGATTTAAATGGACACGCCCGTCTGCAGGGAGACGATGGGTTTGTGTTGCTGCTTCTTGGTGGAGCATGGATCTCGTGGCCTTCCATTTAGCTGGCCACAAAGCGATCGGTGCTGTGTTTGTGGCGGAAGGAAAGTCACTCTCCCCCCGCAGACTCCCAGCCAAATTGGATTAAATCACTGAAGAAGCCGGGAGGCGCCCCCATCTCCACTGATTGCACGAATAAAGATTTCCAAAGTGTTCCAAGCGCTCTCCAGTCAGTACCAGGTGAATTTCCTTAGAGGCTTGTGATACAGAAACTAGGTTCTAAGGCCCCGGGCATGGTAGCACCTCACTGTCATTCCAGATACTTGGGCGACAGAAACAGGAGGATCACAGTTCAAGGCCTGCTCCCCCGGGAGGAGGGAGCGGGCAAAAGCGTGAGACCCTCCCGGCAAAACTAAACCAACGCGAAAAGGCCTGAGGATGTGAGCCCGGTAGGCAGGTGCTTGGCTAGCAGAGGTAAGGGCCTGAGTGCAGGACCCAGGTGAGCCAGAAACAAGCTGGGTGTTGGAGGCTCGCGCCTGTCATCCCAGCTCCTCAGGAGGCTGAGATAGGAGGATCACAGTTCAAAGCCAGCCCAGCAGGAAAGGCCATGAGACTCTTATCTCCAACGAACCACCAGAAAACCCAACTGGCACTGGGGCTCAGAGTGGGAAGGTGCTATCCTTGAGTGGAAAACTGAGAGTTTGAGGCCCTGGGTTCAAGCCCCAGTAACCTTCCTTCTTTCTTTCCTTCCTTCCCTCCTTCCTTCCTTCCTTCCCTCCTTCCTTCCTTCCTTCTTTCCTTCCTTCCTTCCTTCCTCCCTTCCCTCCTTCCTTCCTCTCTCTTCTTCCTTCCTCCCTCTTTCCTTCCTCTCCTCTCCTTCTTTGCTTCTGCCCTTCCTCCCTCCCTCCTCTTTCCTTCCTCCTTTCCTCCCTTCCTTCCTTCCTCCCTTCCCTCCTTCCTTCCTCTCCTCTCCTCCTTCTCCTTCCTCTCCTTCCTCCCTTCCTTCCTTCCTCCCTCCCTCCCTCCCTTCCTTCCCCCTTCCTTCCTTCCTTCCTTCCTTCCTTCCTTCCTTCCTTCCTTCCTTCCTTCCTTCCTTCCTTCCTTCCCTCCTCCCTCCCATCCTTCCTCCCTCCCTCTCTTCTCCCAGGCTCTCTTTTCCTCTTCCTCCTTCCCTTCGATCTCTCATAGTATTTCCAAGCCAAGAGCCTGAAGACCCCTCCATTTCCTGGAGGTGAAGTGTTCTGGTTGAGAGGGGCAGGAGGGAGGGAGGGGGCAGGCCTTGGCATCCACTGTACTGTCAACTGCCCCGCAGCAGCAGCCCTGGGTCTGGGAACTTCCAGGAAGGAGAGGAAGACGGGAAGGAGGAGGGAGAGGGGGAGGAGGGGAAGAGGAGGAGGGGGAGGAGGAAGGGGAGGAGGATCCCAGGCCCAGGCCGTGTTTATGGGCCACAGGACGCTGTCCCGGCCTCCTGCCAGCCTCCTCCTGGCTGTGTGGGGGTTTAATGAATGTACCCAGCATCGGAGCTGAGCTCCGCAGCCCTCATCCAGCTCTTTGTTGATTACATGTCATTTGCTCAACTGATCCGGCTGTGTGACTTGAAAAGGCATTTGGGGGAAAGGAAAAAAAAAAAACCAACAAAAACTCCTGTCATCCGCCACTCAGCTTACCCTGGACCTTGACATGAGTCACACACACACACACACACACACACACACACACCATTAAAAGAAAAAGCTTCAGGGCTGCATTCCATTCCAGGTTAATGAGACACGGCTTGCTCGGGGTCCTGTGCACATGCTGAGACCCCCACGGAGCCCCTGGGGTTTTGCGGATCAATAGGAGTTCGTGTCTGATCTTGACGGGTTCAGAGGCGGGAAAGTGGATGGACAAAAATCACCAGGTGCTTGGCGGGGGGAGTAGGGGGGGAGGGAACCTCTGATCCACTGCGTGGTAGAGGCAGCTGGACCCAAACTGGACCTTGGCCAGTAGGGAGGGGGAGGGGAGAGACCCCACACTTGGAATTTCTGGGCTCCCCCCACCCCAACCTCACCCACCCAGGAATCCTCAGTCTCACATTCACCAACCACCCCCCACGCCAAGAGACACCCACAAATCCACAGGACCCAGCGGGAGGGAAGTGTCTTTCCTTACCAATCCTCCCTTGCCTCAGTTTCCCCTTTGACACTCCAGGGTGTCCCAGCTCAGGCCGTTTGCCTTCCTGACTGAGGGAAAGGAGTTTCGAGGGGCAATTTTCACTTGGGCAGAACTGGCCGGAGACGGACGAGCAAGTACACCATGCGGGCAGTCTGCTCAGATTTTTTTTCTATTTTGTCCTATATATTTTGCTGGTCCTGGATTTGAACTCAGGGCCTGGGCACTGTCCCTGAACTTTTTGTGCTCAAGGCTAGTGCTCTACCACTTGAGCCACAGCCCCGCTAGTTTTTTGGGGAGGAGGGTAATTTATTGGAGATAAGAGTCTCACCGACCTTCCTGCCCAGGCTGGCTTCGAACCACAATCCTCAGCTCCCAGCCTCCTGAGTAAGCAGGGTGACAGGCGTGAGCCACCAGCGCCCGGCTCTGCCCGAGTTTGGTGTTTGTTTTTGTTTTTAATCCTTCATGGCTGCCGCTGATCCTCAGGATGACTGATCAGGTCTCAGGTTCACCATTGGCCAGTGTGAACGGGGATCCACAATTTACCCCATGGATCCCTCCCTCTGCCCCACCTCAAAGCAGAGCAGCAGGAAGGAGTCAGAAAAACAACAGGGCAGGACTCCATCCGAATGACTTGCTGTTTCCACAGGATTTCACATGACATGTTAAGCTACTTGGCTGGGCGCTGGTGGCTCACGCCTGTCATCCCAGCTACTCAGGAGGCTGAGATCTGAGGATCACAGTTCAAAGACAGCCTAGGCAGGAAAGTCCGTGAGACTCTGATCTCCAATGAACCACCAGAAAACCAGAAGTGGCGCTGTGGCTCAAGTGGTAGAGTGCTCACCTGGAGCTGAAGAGCTGAGGGACAGCGCCCAGGCCCTGAGTTCAAGCCCCAAGACTGACAAAAAGGAAAAAGAATAATTTTTTTTAAATGGCATTATTTATGTCAAGTGACCATTTGACAGAAAATAATCTTTTTGTTTATTGGTGGTGGTGGTGGCTGTGGAGCTTGAACTCTGGGTCTGGGCGCTGTCCCTCAGCTCTTCAGCTCAAGGCGAGCGCTCTACCACATGAGCCACAGCGCCACTTCCGGTTTTCTGCTGGTTCATTGGAGATCAGAGTCTCACGGTCTTTCCTGCCCGGGCTGGCTTTGAACCGTGATCCTCAGATCTCAGCCTCCTGAGTAGCCAGGATGACAGGCGTGAGCCACCAGTGCCCGGCCAGAAACTAATCTCCATTCAGGCATGATGGAAGAAAAAACTGACTTAGTCCTGCTCACCCTCTTGTCTGCTCTGTGTGTGTGTGCGCAGAAGGAAAAGTAAAACCATCCGCCTTTCATGGACCATTTTTTCCCCGTCCCTTCGTCCAGCCCTGCATGGCTAAGGAAGGAGCACTGTGGCTGAGCAAGGGACTGTCTATAATTTCCATCTTGTGCCGGGTTCCCCTGGAGATGCCGCTCAGCTCTCCGGAAAATAATTAGCATCTCTCCCTAAGTAGCATCTTCCTGGCTGTGCGGGAGTGTGTGTGTGTGTGTGTGTGTGTGTGTGTGTGTGCAATGGCTTCCCTCCACTTTCTATTTCTGAACCATCAGGTGACTTCCTGGCTGTCACCAGGGGCTGTCTCCCATGTGGGAACCCTCTAGAAACAAGAGGAAGGTCAGCTCCTTGCGTTGCCTGCTGGCTTCGCGCTGTGAAGCCCACCCCCCTGTCGGGCCTTGAACACTTAAACCAGCCCTGGGAGGACCTGAGGAGGGGGGGGGGTCTCTTCCCAGAATGGACTGTCACCGAGGGGATAATCCTTTCCATAGCCGGGGGTCCTGGATCTCAGCTTGACCTCGGTGCTCTTCTAATGGGACTCTGAGCACACCCGTGGTGTCTTTCCACCCTTGGCTTTGTGCTGTTCCCTGCACGGGCCCACCAGTGATCACTGTTTCCTGCCCTCTAGCCCTTTGCCGTCCAATTTAAGTGGATGCCTTCAGTGGCGGGGTTTGGGGGGGGGAGGTTGCCCCTAAATGTCTCTCGCTGGTATAGCAAAACACTGAGAAGATGAGAATTAACTTTTAAAGATCTCCTACTGGGTTGGTTTGTTTGTTTGTTTGTTTCCTGCCAATTCCTGGAGCTTGAACTCAGGGCCTGGGCGCTGTCCCTGAGCTTCTTCGGCTCAAGAGTAACGCTCTACCATGTGAGCCACAGCGCCACTTCGGGCTTTTTCTGTGTCTGTGGTTACTGAGGAATCGAACCCAGGGCTTCATGCATGCTAGGCCAGCACTCTACCACGGAGCCATCTTCCCAGCCTCGCCCACTAGTTTAAAAACTATGTTCTGTGTGTGTGTGTGTGTGTGTGTGTGCGTGCACACGCACATGCAAGAGAGAGAGAAAGGGAGAGAGAGAAAGTATGAGAGGGTTCTGGGACTTGAACTCAGGGCCTGGGCGCTGCCCCTCCCCTTTTTCTGCTCAACGCTGGTGCTCTACCACTTGACCCACATCTCCTCCACTTCAGGCTTCGGTTTTCGGTTTTGTTGGTTCATTGAAGATCAGGGTCTCATGGACTTTTTTTCTGCCCCGGCTGGCTTTGAACCATGATCCTCGGATCTGGTTGGCCACGTCTTGTTCGAGCCCTTTGGTGAATTTTAAGCCACACGGCGGCGTGAGGGAAGCGTTCCCATTCTTGTCTCCATGAGAGCACAAAGTCGTCGCCGTGTCGTGACTCGCGGAGACGTTATTTCCTTTCCCCTTAGCCTAGGGTTCTGGATGAGAGGCAGGGGTGGAAAGTAAGGCTCGGATGAAGGGGTTCTCCCAAGCACCCCCCATCTTAGGAAGCTACCCATGGGACCTTCCATGTCCCCCGAAGTTCCTGACATGCCCCGAGCAGAGGGGGCTAAGAATTCAACAGAAAGTTCCTTGCTGTCTCCGGGGAGCTCATGGTCCCCAAAGACGGTGATGAGATTATCTTGGCCTTCCCTGCCCAGCACAGAGACACCCCCCCCCCTCCCCAGGACCCCTAGGCCACCTCTGAGTGGGGGACAGAGGGAACAAGGCCGGGCAAGTGCTACTTTGGCAGGGACCCAGCAGGAAATAGAATAATGGACACTTTCCTGTTTCCATCGAGTCTAATGGCAGCACGAAAAACAATTACAGCTGTTTGTCTCTGTTTTTCCCTTCCTTTCCCTCCCTCTCGCCCTCCCTCCCTCCCTTCTTTCTTTCCCTCCTTTCTGTCTTCCCCTTCTTTCTTTCCTTCCTCTCTTCTTTCCTTTCCTTCTTTTCCTCTCGTTTTTCCCGTCTTTTCTTTCCCTCCCTCCTTCCTCTCTCCCTCCTTCCCCCCTTCTTTCCCTCCTTCCTTCCTATATTTTTTCTCCTTCTCTTTCCTTCTGCCTTCTTTTCCCTCTCTCCTTCCTTCCCTTCCTCCTTCTTTCCTTCCTTCCTTCTTTCCTCCTTCCTCCTTTCCTCTTTCCTTCCTTCCTTCCTTCCTTCTTCCCTCCCTCCCTTCCTTCCTTTCCTTCTTTCCCTCCTATTTTCCCCTTCTTTTCTTTCCCTCCCTCCTTCCTCTCTTCCTCCTTCCCACCCTTCTTTCCCTCCTTCTTTCTTTCCTATATTTCTTTCTCTTTCTCTTTCCTTCTGCCTTCCTTCCCCTCTCTCCCTCCCTCCCTCCTTTCTTCCTTCCTTCTTTCCCTCCTTCCTTCCTTCTTCCCTCCCTCCCTTCCTTCCTTTCCTTCTTTCCCTCCTGTTTTTCCCTTCTTTTCTTTCCCTCCCTCCTGCCTCTCTCCCTCCTTATCTCTCTTTCCCTTCTTGTATTTCTTTCTTCCTCTTTCTCTTTCCTTCCTTCCTTTCCCTCCCTCCCTCTATTCCTTCCTTCCTCCTTCCATCTCTCCCTCCCATCCTTTTCCTTTTTTCCTCCCTCTTTCCCTTCCTCCTTATGCCTCTTTTTGTCTTCATTTCTTTTCCTAAATTTTTGCATACATTAAGAAGAGGGAGCACCCCCCCCCACACACACACACACACGTGCACCCCAGAGGGAATTCTCTGAAGTTCTCAAGTGCTTTGCAGTTGGTTGGGGTTTGAGATGAGAGATGGGGCACTCAGGATGGAGAGGAGGGAACTGGGAAGGGAGCCACACTTCCCTTCCAGGAAGAAGAGTCAGTTCCTCCTCACAATAGAAACGCACGCCTTTGACGGCCATGGTGAGTTTTGTCCTTTTCTGTCTTTGCCTTCTGAATTGATATCTCTCTCTGCCACATTGTTTTTTTACACTTACACACACACCCACACACCCACACATACACCAAAAAAGAACCCCGGCACAAATGCTGAGACGTGAGAACAATGGATCCTGAAGGTGAAGTTGGCCCAGGTTTGGATTCAATCATCGCTCCCCTTTGTTATGCAAATGTATGCAGATGAGGTGGAGGAGGGTCGCCCGTCTGCTCTCTCTCTCGGTGTCATTCAGAAGGGGAAATTCAGCATCCTTGGGGCCCAGATGCCCAAAGAAAGGGCCGGCCTGTCTCAAAATCATTTCTGGTCCCAGGCCCCGTGGGTGTCTCTGTCCGCCACCAGCCCCCCTCCATCTTCCCCGGGACGAGTTATTTGTTCCATTCTGTTTCTGTCAGATAGAAACACCCCTTCCCCCCCCCCCCAACCCTCTGGGTGTCTCCAGGCCCATCCCAGTCCCCTGGGGTTCCGGCCTCCCAGCAGAAACAATGGCCCAGGTCTGGCTGGGAGCTTCCGGTGTGCCAGGCACCCTGCCAGGCCCTCTCTACCCAGCTGTCTCTCCAGGAAGGCACTGCCCAGATTCCTTTCTTCAGCAGAAGGACAGCTGTGGGCTCTGCCCCAGGTACAGTCACGTAGCTGGCACAGGGACCGGGGTTTTGAACGTCTTGTTACACAGATGTGTGGCACACACTCTGGCCTCCAGACAGGGACTTTGTGCTTCTTCTTCTTCTTCTTCTTATATTTTTCTTTTCTGTTTTTTTGGTGGTAAAGTGGAGTCGGATTTGAATTCAGGGCCTGGCACTTGCAAAGCAGATGCTGCACTACTGAGTCACGCCTCTCACCATTGTTTATTATTATTGTTATTATTATTATTATTGCACTTGCTTATTTTGGTGGTCTGGTTCTGCTTCCTGCCTAGGAAGGCACCAGAATCACGATCCGCCTATTTCAAGCTTCTTGACATAACAGGGTTATTCACAGGTGCATCACCACCACCACACCCAGCTTCTTCTTTCTACGGAGACAGGAATCTGCACCTTGGGTGGTCTCCAACTGCCATCCTCCCTGACCTCTGCCTCCCAGGTCGCAAGGATGATAGGTGTGAGGCACTGGGGTGCAGCGGGGATTTAACTGAGCAGATAAACTCAATCCCCAGCACCACCATCAAAAAATAAAATAGGGCTGGGAAGGCGGCTCAGTGGCAGAGTGCTGGCCTAGCAGGCATGGAGCCCTGGGTTCGATTCTTCAGCACCACAGACACAGAAAAAGCCAGAAGTGGCGCTGTGGCTCAAGTGGTAGAGCGCTCGCCTTGAGCCAAAGAAGCTGAGGGACAGCACCCAGCGCTTGAGTTCAAGCTTCACCACTGCCTAACAACAACAACAGCAGCAACAATAATAATAATAATAAAATTAAAAGACCTGCCAAGGATTGATTTTATCTTGAGCGTACAATGTGATGATCACAGACACACACACAGACACACACACACCCTACCTTGTCATAATTAACACTCATGGATTAACACATCAATGAACCACCCAGGTATGCATGAGATTACCAGGAAGTTCTTGGCACCTCACCCTGTGTGCACGCTGTATCAGGAGAAGTCGGGGAATGGGTGTCCAGGAGGCCCCGGCTTCCCGGGCCTAAGACTCCAGCTGCCCACTGGAGGAAATCACTCAGGACGGTCCCTTTCCCAATGCCATTTCCCTGCTTCACGGTCTCATCAATCAGCCGGGAACCCCGAGTCCTACTCTTTGAGAACTGCGTCTGCCCCCCGCCCCCCTGCCCCCCGCCCCTGCTTTCACATGAGGCTCATGAGAAAGTCCCCCCCCCACTCCCCATGATCTGATCTGCCCCCATTCGACCCTGGGGCCCTGGGCAAGGTGGGGTCAGGTATGTGGGAATCAGGGCCAGCAAGGCCTGGCCTGAGGGTCACGCCCCCAGATGGAAGGGGTCACTGCCATCCACCCTGGCCTGCACCCCCAAATAACCCTCAGGACAAATAACTCCCCTCGCCTCCCTCCCGAGAATGTCCACGGAGCCTGCTGGACCAGCTGTGGACCACTGCACGGTCTCTTCAAGCCTGTTGGTCCTCAGCTTCTAGAACGTTCTGAAAAGTTCTGGTTGGTTGCAGCCCTCCTTAAGTGTCGTCTAACCCCTTTCTTCCTGCCCTGGGGAGTGTGGAGTGCTCCCCAATTGGTGTCATCCAAGATGGATTTTTCATGTCCTAAATCTGTCACATCTGTCATCCTAGCTACTCAGGAGGCTGAGAGCTGAGGATCACGGTTCAAAGCCAGGCGGGGCAGGAAAGGCCATAAGACTCTTATCTCCAGTAAACCACTCAGAAAAAGCCACCATGGGCTGTGGCTCAAGGGGTAGAGCGCTCGCCTTGAGCACAAGAGGCTCAGGGACAGCGTCCAGGCCTGGAGTCCAAACCCCAGGACCAGCAGATCAACAACAACAACAACAATAATAATATGCATTTGGTGCCATTCTGGCCTGAGCAAGGCACCATCAATGTTTGGTAGCTTAGGGGTTCCACAACACACAGTGCCTTGTCAGCCTGTCTATCTGCCTGTCTGTTTGCCTGTCTGTCCACCTGTTTTTCTATCTTTCCATCCATCTGTCTGTCTGCCTGTCCAAATGTCTGTCTGACTGCTTGTCTGCCTATCTGTCTGTCTGCCAGCCTGTCTGCCTGCCTGTCTGTTGTCTGCCTGTCTGTCCACCTGTCTCTTGTCTATCTGCCTGTCTACCCATCTGTCTATATGCCTGTCTGACTGCTTGTCTGTTGGTCTGCCTGTCTGCCTGTCTATCTGCCTGCCTATCTGCCTGCCTGTCTGCCTGTCTATCTGCCTGCCTGCCTGTCTGTCTGACTGCTTGCCTGTCTGTCTGACTGCTTGTCTGTCTGCCAGCCTGTCTGCCTGCCTGTCTGTCTGTGTGCCAGTCTGTCTGCCTGCCTGTGTGTCTGTCTGTCTGCCTGCCTGTCTGTCTGTCTGTGTGTCAGCCTGTCTGCCTGCCTGCCTGTGTGTCTGTCTGCCTGCCTGCCTGTCTGTGTGTCTGCCTGCCTGCCTGTGTGTCTGTCTCTGCCAGTCTGTTTGTCTGCCTGCCTGCCTGTGTGTCTGTACCTGCCAATCTGTTTGTCTGCCTGCCTGTCTGTGTGTCTGTCTGTCTGCCAGCCTGTCTGCCTGCCTGCCTGTCTACATTTGGCAGCCAATACCACTGTCCCCCACCCCTCTCCCAGCATTCTGTTGCTTGTCTGTCTGTCTGTCTGGGAGAGATGACTAGGGAGGACTCTGTGGGGTGTAGGAACGGACTTGGACTTGGGTGTTGGAAGTCCACGCGTTCCTGTGGTGAATAAGCTAATGAATGCGCCCAGCTACACGCCCAGGGCGGGGGAGGATGGAGGAGGGGGAGGTGGGGGGGGAGGAAGGGCGGCCCCCCCAGCCGCAGCAGGAGGAGAAGGTCTGTTTTGACTCAGACAGGAGCCTGGAGGGAAGCCGAGGCTCTTCTCAGACAGTCATTCGCAGCTATCTGGGACAAGCCCCTAAAGCACTCATTAAGGGCGCACAAATGAGGCCTGGGCTACGGCAAGATGCTCAGTTCTCTGATTCCTCTCCTCTCCCCTCCCCCCCCTCCCTTTAAGGAAATAAAAGCTACACTTGGCAAAACATTTAGGAAACTCAGAGACGCAGAAATGAGTGTTGCTTAGATCACTTCTGTGCTCCTTCTGGGCTTCCCTCTGGTTTCCCAAAGGGGTCATTTTAAGTGGGCTTTGGAGGATCAGTAGGAGTTTTGCTGGATTATGGGAAATCATTTCCAGATGGGGGAATGGCACGAGCGAGCAGCCATCCCCAGGTCTGAAAATGCACGCGCGCGTGGTCTGTGAAGGCCCATGGCAAAGGGACAGGGCCACACAAGGGCACTGCCTGGGATAGCGTGTGTTTAGAAAGGACCTCCTGTTTTAGACTAAAGCGTGGAGGGCTGCTGGAGCAAGGAGCAGTAGGATGGTGAGAGGGAATCCTGGGAGCAGAAGCCACTGGGGCCCCAGGGAGGAGACGGCGGTGGGGCACAGGCCAGGGTAGCAGCGGAGGCCGCGTGGAAAGGGAGGAAGAGACGCGGTGCCATGTGCCGGTCTCCACTCATGTCGGTGGGAGCGAGGGGAAAGGCCTTGTGGGTGGGTTAAAAGGAAGTAGCACCCTTTCCAGGAAGAGGCCTTGGCCGGTGCAGCTGGGGACACACAGCACAACCTCCCCACCCTGGGCCGGACTCCAGCCGTGGGCCTCCCATCTCAGCCTCCCGAGTCGCTGAGGTCACAGGTGTGGGGCACGGTGCTGGATGAATGAAGACGGTCTCTCTCCATATTACCTTCAATGGCTCATTTCATAGATAGATCATAGATCATATATACACACACACACACATGCATTTTACATAAATGCTCATGCATAAATTCACTGCAGAAATAAAACATACAAAATCATTGTATCTCAGTACATACATGAATTCATTATATAAAACGACATGAACTCACTTTATATAAATGTACTTAAATAAAAAATAACTGAAATAATTATATCCAAATAGATGCAAACTCATTATATAGATTAAAAGATGAAATCGTTATATCTAGATGTATAAATTCACTATATAACTGAAAATATATCAAATCATTACATATAAGTATATATAAATAAAATATATGAAATGGTATATAAATATATGTGCATTCGTTATAGAAATAGAAATATATATAAAATCGGTACAACTAAACATATGGAAATTCACTACATAGAAATATATGACATGCATTTGTTTCTAACGCATTCATGCATTTGTTTCTAACACATTTATAAGATTATTTCTTTGTTGCTTTGTATGTCCCTCCCCCACAGTATAACCCCTGCTTTCACTATATTTGATATCGGTATAACTTGTGGAGGAGATGGGGAAAAACAAGTCGTTTAAGGATACAGGTGGACCTGTTGCAACAATGAGAAGTACAAGTTGTCATGTCGAAAACGAGCTTTACAACTTTGGTGGCGGGGGGAGGGGGGGATTGGGCAGGGGGGCGGGGGGAGGCTGGGAAGGGATGGGAAGGGTAAACAAAGGAGGAGGCTGCAATGCTTGATAAGAAATGTACGCATTATCCTGGCCCATGTAATTGTAACCCCTCTGTACAGTGTGTTCACAAAAAATAAAAATTAAAAAAAATGGACCTAAAACATTCAAAAATATATGACAGCATGTCAAAAATATATATACATTCATGCTGTAAATAAAAACATATGAACTCATTTTATATATAAATAAAAATATATAGGAAATCATATCTAAATCTATATGAATTCGGGCTGGGAAGGTGGCTCAGTGGTAGAGCGCTTGCCTTGCATGCCTGAGGCCCTGGGTTCGATTCCTCAGCACTATATAAGCAAAAAGAAAAAAAAAAGCCGGAAGTGTCACTGTGGCTCAAGTGGTAGAGCGCTAGCCTTGAGCTGAAGAGCTGAGGGACAGCGCCCAGGCCCAGAGTTCAGGCCCCACAACTGGACAAAAAAAAAAAATCTATATGAATTCATTATATAAACAAAAATACATTAAACTATTGTATTTAAATTGATTATAGAGGTAAACATAGATGAAATCATTATATAAACATATAAATTCATTATGTAAAAATAGATATGAAATCATTCTATATAAATATATGTAAATTCATTACATAAAAAAGGAAATCATTATGCCCAAACATATAAATTCATTATATAAAAATACATGAACTTATTTTATATAATATATAAATCATCATACATGAATGCATATGAGTTCATTATATAAATAAAAATAGAGGAAATCATTATATGTAAATATATGTAAACTCATTATATAGATTAAATATGTGGAACCATTATATATATTCATTATGTAAAGATATACATGAAATCATTATGTATAACTATATGTAAATTCATTATATATATTAAATATGTACTTGTGCCAATACTGGAGCTCAAACTCCAGGATTCATGCTACTGCTGGGCTTCTTTACTCTGGTCCTCTACCACTTGAGCCACAGCTCTACTTCCCGTTTTCTGGTGGTTCATTGGAGATAAGAGTCTCACGGACTTTCCTGTCCAGGCTGGCTTTGAACCTCAATCCTCCGATCTCAGCCTCCCAAGTGGCTGGGATGACAGATGTGAGCCACCCGTGCCGGCCCTCTGGCATATTTTTAGAGCAGGAAAATGTCACTGTGGCCTTAGATTTGACAGGCAGAGCCAACACCCCTGACTCAGGAGGCAGAGATCAGAGGATCGAGGTTCGAGGCCCGTCTGGGCAGGAAAAAAAAAGCTGGTAAGAGTCTGTGGCTCAAGTGGTAGAGCACCTGACTTAGGCAAAAAAATAAAAAAGCCCAGCAAGAACAAGGGCTCTCCCCAAACCCAACGAATCCCAAAATGCCACCTGAGGAGTCTAAAATAAGATTCCCAGGCTAGCCCAAGTAATTGGTGCCTGAGTCACCATGGTGAAGTTCTGGCTCTGCAGCAAAAAGGGCCTCATGCTCTTGCTTGGCTTTTGTGTTCAAGGTTGGCATTCTTCCACTTGAGCCACACCTCCACGTGTGGCTTTTTGCTGGTTCACTGGAGATAAGGGTATCATGGACTTTCCTGCCCTGGGCTGGCTTTGAACCCGGATCCTCAGATCTCAGCCTCCTGAGTGGCTGGGATTATAGGCATGCATGAGCCACCAGTGCTAGGCTCTGTTTGGCCACACAGTTCACCTTGTTCATTTTTTTTGTTCCATATCACACATCCTTCCTGATAGAACTTCCACCCACACTGGCCAGTCCAGTCCAGTCTCGGGCCTGAGTGGCTTTCTGGAACATTCTCCCACCTCCAAATTATTGTTCATAGTTTGTGTCATCAGAGTGGGTCACTTTCGATTTCAACAGCCTCTCTCCAGTCTTTGCTTATTTTTTTTTGTGCCAGTTCTGGGGCTTGAACTCAGAGCCTGGGCGCTGTCCCTAAGCTGTTTTTTGCTCAAGGCGAGCGCTCTACCACTTGAGCCACAGCACCACTTCTGGATTTTCTGGGGAGTTCACTGGTGATTAAGAGTCTCTCAGATTTTCCTGCCCTGGCTGGCTTCAAACCTGGATCCTCAGATCTCAGCCTCTCGAGTATTTAGGAAGACAGGTGTGAGTCACCGGTGCCCGGCTTAGCTTAGCTTATGAAAAAAAGGTTCTTCTCCCCACAAAGGGTAAACACACGCAGCCGTGGTCCTGACTGGACACCATGTGGACAATGAACTCTACGACTTGTGGGTGGGAATGGGAAGGGGAAGCATTGTCCAAAAAGAAACGGACTCATGGTCGTACTCATGAAATAATAACCCTTCTGTACAGCAACTTTACAATAATATATATATATTTTAAATTCTCACCTACAGATCGGTTTTCCTGGAAATGTTCTATTTCTGTCGTGGGCAGAAAATATCATATATATATATATATATATATATATATATATATATGATCAGAATTAAATCTGTGTTTATCATGGATGGGAAGAAGAAAGGGTGACGTGTTCTTGATTGGAATTAAGACCCTGGAAATGGCTGGGACCAGGCTGGAAGTGACTTACAGAGGTCATGGCAGATCAAGGAAGAAGTTCCATGAATGGCCTTGAGGTTGGTGTGTGTGGTGTGTGTGTGTGTGTGTACCAGAAGTCCACCTGCTGGCAGTTCTGGGAAGCCCAGGGCTGTGGCTGAGCGATTGTGCGGCCTGATGCTGCCCCCTGGTGTCACATCTTGAGAACTGCACAGCCCCGTTGGGATGTTCCCCCCTTAAAAGGGTCTGAGTCCTGATGTTGGGCCCAGTGGGTTTGTAGCTGGCTCTTGGGGGGACCCTGGGACTTCTGAGTGGGAGAACTGAGAATCAGGCGCTTCTCTTTCCTGGACTGCTACCTTCCTTGAACTTGAGACTTAAGAAGAAATCCAAGAGCCAGGCACCAGTGGCTCACACCTGTAATCCCAGCCGCTCAGGAGGCTTGAGATAGGCGGATGGAGGTTTGAAGCCAGCCTGGGCAGGAAAGCCCGTGAGACTTTTAAAATCTTTTAACTTCTGTCATCCTGCCTCCTCACCTGCAAATCAGGGGGTAACTCTACTTCCCTCCCTGGTCCCTGGTGACAGTTCAGGGAGTTTTCATACAGCCTGGGAAAGATGCCTCTTTCACGCTGGACATGATGTGCTGTGGTAATTTCTCTGCAAGGATCCGACAGCACGCCAAGTTGTTTATGAAGGCACACAGGCCTCTTCTGGTTGTACCCATGGACCTAGGCTAAATCTGATTGGACTGTGATGAAGGAAGTGGCGTTGGAGGAAGTGGGGGAAAAGAGGAGGAACCAGGGATGGTGGTACACGCCTGTAATTCCATCACAGGGCCTGGGATGCGGAGGCACGAGGACCCCAAGTTCAAGGACAGAGAAGGCCAAATAGAGTCGCACCGTGTTGCCAAACAAACACTTAAAGAAATAAGCATTGTGTGCGTAAATTGTAAATTGTGTGTGTAACAGTACTGAGGCTTACACTCAGGGCCTGGGCATTCACACTCTCCCTTCGCTTTTTCAATCAAGATTAGAACTACTAAGTGTGCATAGCTACACTTCAAAAATTCATTTTTTAAAGTAGTTTATTAGATGTATTTATCAACATCAAGCACTTGTACAAGGAGGTTTTTTTTGTTTTTTTTTTCCCTCTGTCAGCCATGGGGCTTGAACTCCGGGCTTAGCAGCTGCCCCTGAGCTTTTGTGCCCCAAGGTGGCAGTCTGTCACTTGGAGCCTCAGTTCCACTTCTGGGTGTTCTTTTGGTGGCTAACTGGAGATCGGAGTCTGACAGACTTCCCTGGCCAGGCTGGAACCCTCAGCTCTCAGCCTCCCGAGTTGCTGGGATGACAGGCGCGAGCCGTGGCCTTGGGATGCCTGTTCTTTTGGATGTCCGAGGTTCCCTGTGGCAACATCCATTTAATGTGCATTCACTCCCTTTACTGATTCATCTGCAGAGCTCGGGCCCGAACTTAGGGCTTTATCCCCAGGCCCTGCACCCCTTCCTTCCCCGGCCCCCTCTCCAGGACTGAGGTCTGCATGCAACTCTGAGCGCTCCCGCTGGGATTACAGCTAGCTGATGCAGCGCCGATCTATACGTCTCATTCTCGTGTTTCTGAAGAGCGTCACCGTGCGGCCAAGCGGCTCCGTCTCCCGTCACAGCCGGGCCCCGACGGTCCCCACGGTCCGGCCTCGGCCCCGCGGCCGCCCGGGAACCGGAAACCGGAAAGACCGCCGCCCACGGCCATCCGGGTCCCGCAGCCTCGCTGGGATGCACTGGGCGGGGCGTGACGTCAGGACGCACAGCCGCACGTGCCCGGACGCGGCGCACGTGCCCGGACGCGAGGATGCACCGCCTGGAGGCGACCCGACGTCACGACGCGCAGCCGCACGTGCCCGGACGCGAGGATGCACCGCCTGGAGGTGGACTGACGTCACGACGCACAGCCGCACGTGCCCGGACGCGAGGATGCACCGCCTCGAGGTGACCCGACGTCATGACGCGCAGCCGCACGTGCCCAGACGTGAGGATGCACCGCCTGGAGGCGACCCGACGTCATGACGCACAGCCGCACGTGCCCGGACGCGAGGATGCACCGCCTGGAGGTGAACTGACGTCATGACGCGCAGCCGCACGTGCCCAGACGTGAGGATGCACCGCCTGGAGGCGACCCGACGTCACGACGCACAGCCGCACGTGCCCGGACGCCACGCCCCCACGCCTGGGAAAAGAGCCACTCGCACCTGTGGGCGGAGCGCGGCGGGGCCCCGCCCCGCCTATGGCTGGCTTCCGGCTGCCGTGGGCGGCTGGCTTCCGGGCGTCGCGGTCCGGGCGGGTCCGGGCTTCTCCAGCGTGAGCCGCGGACACTTGGTTCCGAGCCTGGGCTGGGCTGGGGGTGAGCCCTCAGGCCGGGGCCGGGGCGCTGTCTTTGAAGATGGAGGAGATCTGTGTACGTCACCACCGCGATGGGGCCGGGCCAAGGCGGTGACTCCCCAGGCCACCTCCCCTCCGGTCTACAGCCCCTTGTTGAAGTAGACGCGCTGCAGCTCGGGGTGGCTCTGGTGGAGCTTGGCCCGCAGCTCATCCTCCAGGCTGGACACCGACATGGAGCTGGAGGGGGAGGAGGGGCAGGGTCAGCATGGAGCTGGAGGGGGGAGGGTCAGCATGGAGGGGGAGGGTCAGCATGGAGCTGGAGGGGGAGGGGGAGGGTCAGCATGGAGCTGGAGGGGGGAGGGGAAGGGTCAGCATGGAGCTGGAGGGGGAGGGGCAGGGTCAGCATGGAGCTGGAGGGGGAGGAGGGGGAGGGTCAGCATGGAGCTGGAGGGGGAGGGTCAGCATGGAGCTGGAGGGGGGAGGGGGAGGGAGCATGGAGCTGGAGGGGGGAGGGGGAGGGAGCATGGAGCTGGAGGGGGAGGAGGGGGAGGGTCAGCATGGAGCTGGAGGGGGAGGAGGGGGAGGGTCAGCATGGAGCTGGAGGGGGAGGGGGAGGGTCAGCATGGAGCTGGAGGGGGAGGAGGGGGAGGGTCAGCATGGAGCTGGAGGAGGAGGAGGGGGAGGGTCAGCATGGAGCTGGAGGGGGAGGGTCAGCATGGAGCTGGAGGGGGGAGGGGGAGGGAGCATGGAGCTGGAGGGGGGAGGGGGAGGGAGCATGGAGCTGGAGGGGGAGGAGGGGGAGGGTCAGCATGGAGCTGGAGGGGGAGGAGGGGGAGGGTCAGCATGGAGCTGGAGGGGGAGGGGGAGGGTCAGCATGGAGCTGGAGGGGGAGGAGGGGGAGGGTCAGCATGGAGCTGGAGGGGGAGGGGGAGGGTCAGCATGGAGCTGGAGGGAGAGGAGGGGCAGGGTCAGCATGGAGCTGGAGGGGGGAGGGGGAGGGTCAGCATGGAGCTGGAGGGGGGAGGAGGGGGAGGGTCAGCATGGAGCTGGAGGGGGGAGGAGGGGGAGGGTCAGCATGGAGCTGGAGGGGGGAGGAGGGGGAGGGTCAGCGTGGAGCTGGAGGGAGGAGGGGCAAGGTCAGCATGGAGCTGGAGGGGGGAGGGGGAGGGTCAGCATGGAGCTGGAGGAGGAGGGGGAGGGTCAGCATGGAGCTGGAGGGAGGAGGGGGAGGGTCAGCATGGAGCTGGAGGGAGGAGGGGGAGGGTCAGCATGGAGCTGGAGGGGGGAGGAGGGGGATGGTCAGCATGGAGCTGGAGGGAGGAGGGGGAGGGTCAGCATGGAGCTGGAGGGAGGAGGGGCAGGGTCAGCATGGAGCTGGAGGGGGGAGGGGGAGGGTCAGCATGGAGCTGGAGGGGGGAGGAGGGGGAGGGTCAGCATGGAGCTGGAGGGGGAGGAGGGGGAGGGTCAGCATGGAGCTGGAGGGGGGAGGGGGAGGGTCAGCATGGAGCTGGAGGGAGGAGGGGGAGGGTCAGCATGGAGCTGGAGGGGGGAGGGGGAGGGTCAGCATGGAGCTGGAGGGGGAGGAGGGGGAGGGTCAGCATGGAGCTGGAGGGGGGAGGGGGAGGGCCAGGATGGAGCTGGAGGGGGGAGGGGGAGGGTCAGCATGGAGCTGGAGGGGGAGGGGCAGGGTCAGCATGGAGCTGGAGGGGGGAGGGTCAGCATGGAGCTGGAGGGGGGAGGGGGAAGGTCAGCATGGAGCTGGAGGGGGGAGGGTCAGCATGGAGCTGGAGGGGGAGGGGGAGGGTCAGCATGGAGCTGGAGGGGGAGGAGGGGGAGGGTCAGCATGGAGCTGGAGGGGGGAGGGGAAGGGTCAGCATGGAGCTGGAGGGGGGAGGGGGAGGGTCAGCATGGAGCTGGAGGGGGAGGGGCAGGGTCAGCATGGAGCTGGAGGGGGGAGGGGGAGGGCCAGGATGGAGCTGGAGGGGGGAGGGGGGGGAGGGTCAGCATGGAGCTGGAGGGGGAGGGGGGGAGGGTCAGCATGGAGCTGGAGGGGGGAGGGGCAGGGTCAGCATGGAGCTGGAGGGGGGAGGGGCAGGGTCAGCATGGAGCTGGAGGGGGGAGGGGCAGGGTCAGCATGGAGCTGGAGGGGGGAGAGGGGGAGGGTCAGCATGGAGCTGGAGGGGGGAGGGTCAGCATGGAGCTGGAGGGGGGAGGAGGGGGAGGGTCAGCATGGAGCTGGAGGGGGGAGGAGGGGGGGCAGGGTCAGCATGGAGCTGGAGGGGGGAGGGTCAGCATGGAGCTGGAGGGGGGAGGGGCAGGGTCAGCATGGAGCTGGAGGGGGGCAGGGTCAGCATGGAGGGGGAGGAGGGGGGCAGGGGTCAGCCTCATGGCAGGCGCAGGTGGGAAGGGAGGCAGGACCAGCTGGGGGGGGGGAGGGGGAGGAGCAGAATCTTCTGGAGAAGAGGTCTTTTTTTTTAATGCCAGTCCTGGGGTTTGAACTCTGGGCCTGGGCACTGTCCCTGAGCTCCTGCTCAAGGCTGGCGCTCCACCACTTGAGCCACAGCACCACTTCCGGCTTTGTGTGTGTGTGTGTGTGTGTGTGTGTGGGTTCATTAGAGATGAGGGTCCCACTAGACTTTCCTGCCCCGGGCTGGCTTTGAACCCCGATCCTCAGATCTCAGCCTCCTGAATAGCTAGGATGACAGGCGTGAGCCACCAGCGCCTGTCATGTCAGAAATGGATAGTTTGGGGAAAGAAGATTGGGGTTTAACTTGACCCCCTCCTCCCTCTCCCTCCCCCCTCCCCCCCCCCCCCCCCCCAGCAGGGAGTTGCAGTAGCCACCAAAGCCCAGCTGAGAGAATGTGTTGGGGGCCTTGCAAAATGTGTGTTCTGTCCCTTTCAGAAAGCCAACCGAGACGAATAGTCAAAGAAACGGGAGGCTCCCGCCTCACAGCCTTACAGGCTGGATATCCTGTTGCTGCCGGTGTTGGGAAAGCAATTTATGCTAATTGTCATTCCTCCCCCATCCCCCCCAAGAAAAATAATACAGATGCCTAGCCCTGATTACAAAAACAAGAGGTAAATGCTTTCTTACTTATGCATACTTATTGTAAACATACTTTTGCTTATGCTAAGACAGTGCACGATTATTACAGAACACTTTCAGAGTCCTGAAACATACCCAAAAGAAGAAAAAACGAAAAGAACCAGGTGCCCGTGGCCACGCCTGCCTATAATCCTAGTTACTCAGGAGGCTGAGGCTTGGCGGATGAATGTCAGAAGGGTCCATGATACTCCTTTTCCAATTAAGCAGCAAAAAAGCTAGGCTGGAGGTCTGGCTTCAGTGGTAGAATGCCAACTGATGGAAGCTCAAGTCTGTGAGCTCAAAACCTCAGTACTGCCTTTAAAAATAAGTGAAAAAAGCAAAAAAACAAAAGAACAAGTCCAAGAATATTAAGGAAAAAGAAACGTAGCAATAGTTCCACCGTGGGAAGATTGCCAATGTTATACCCAGCTGGGTATGATGTGCTCATATGTGCGAGGCTCTGGGTTTGACTCCAGCACTGCCAAAAGCAAAACCCAAAACATGGCATCTTTGATTGTTCCATTCCAAGTTTATTTGCATTATAGGAGCAAATGGATTACTTCCCATTCCCACGCCAGGTTCTGAATGAATCACGGTTAATTGGTGCTGGAAAATGCATTCAAACAACACCAAGGGCTTGATAAGATGTTTCTTAATTGGCTCCAAGTTGAAAATCCCTTTTATTCCTAGAATAACAGAAGTGGCAGGGCGCTGGTACCTCACACCTGGAATCCTAGCTACTCAGGAGGCTGAGATCTGAGGATCACGGTTCAAAGCCAGCCCGGGCAGGAAAGTATGGGAGACTCGTATCTCCAACGAACCACCAGAAAACCAGAAGTGGCGCTGTGGCTCAAGCGGTAGAGCACTTACTTGCCTTGAGCAAAAGGAGTAAAGGGACAGCACCCAGGCCCTGAGTTCGAGCCCCATAACCACCAAAAATAAAATAAAAATAATACATCTGTCAGATGGAGGGTCCTGAGAAAGTTCTAGAACAGAACACTTGGCCCCAAACCTACTCTGAAAGTCTAGGATAATCGGGGAGGGGGGTATGTGGACAAAACCCAGACAATGCAAACACTGCCTCCTGGTGGTCAGGTATGAGTCAGGAGAAGCTGCATTCTAGATCAATGAACCAGAGGCCAACTTCAAACATGGATCCTCTAGGCCTCAGCCCCCTGCGTAACTAGGATTATAGGTGTGGCCACTGGCACCCGGTTCTTTTCGTTTTTTTCTTTCCTTCTTTTTGGTACATTTCAGAACTCTGAAGAGTTTCTGGAATAAGCATGCACTGTCAGAGCATAAGCAAAAGAATTCGAGTAAGCACTGAATGAATGCCGATCTAGGCAGCTGCCCATGGCCGAGAACTCCAGAACAGCTTCACATGAAGCAGCGCCGGACACAGGAAGTAGGAAGAAGAGAAGCAGACACACCAAGTAATAATAATAATGATAATAAAATGCCAGGCACCGATGGCTAGTCATCGTAGCTACTCAGGAGGCTGAGATCTGTGGATCAGCGTTCAAAGCCAGCCTGGGCAGGAAAGCCCGTGAGACTCTTCGAATCTCTAATAAACTACCAAAAAGCTGGAAGTGGAGCTGTGGCTGTGGTAGAGTAATAGCCTTGAGCAGAGGAAATGACAGGGACAGTACCCAGGCTATGAGTTTGAACCCGCAGGACTGGCACTAAATAACAAACCAAACCAGGTAGAAAGCAGCTGGGTAAGAAGATGAAGATTGAAAGTCTACCCCAGGCCCTTTGCTACCACTTTTGAGGTCCAACTTCTGGCCAGCGACACAGGCCATGGCCCCTGTATCTCCAGTCCTTCCTCAGGGCGACATGTTTGCTGTTTGGAAGAAAATGGGCACCCACCTTTTTTGGGGGAAGAGGGCGCAGCACAGGGGTGTGGCAAACACCAAGCTGAAAATATAAAATAAGAATTAGCATTCCGGGCGGGTGGCTTTGCAGACTGACTTTTTTTTTTCTTTCAGTTTGTGACAACCCTCCAGACCCCATTTGTCTTTGATGCTGGTCCTGGGGCTTGAACTCAAGAGTCTCTCACTCACATCGGGCTTTCTTACTGGGGGCTGGAGCTCTACCATTTGAGCCACAACTCCACTGCCATTCTTTGTTTCTCTCTTTTTTGGTGCAAGTCCTAGAACTTGAACTCAGGGCCTGGGCGCTGTCCCTGAGCTTCTTTTGCTCAAGGTTAGCACTCTACCACTTGAGCCACAGCACCACTTCTGGCTTTTTTTCTTTTTTGAGTGGTTTATTGCAGATAAAAGTCTCAAGGACTTTCCTGCCCGGGCTGGCCTTGAACCGTGATCCTCAGATCTCAGCCTCCTGAGCAGCTAGGATGACAGGCGTGAGCCACCAGCACCCAGCTCACTTCCAGCTTTTTTTTTTTTTTCCTGGTTCATGGACTTCATCTGCCTGTGCAGATGTTCAAACATAGTCCTCAGATCTCAGCCTCCTGCAAAACCCAGGCTCTGAGTTCAAGTCTCAGCATTAGCACTAGACAAATAAATAGATCAAACAGGTAAGAAACGGATGATCTTAGAAATGATTATCATGCTAACTGTCCCGACGTGGTCAGGACACACGATACACTGCGACCCCCAGAGAGCAGTACAATGACGTATCATTAATTTTAGCCAAGGCAGTTTCCACTCACCAGAAGCCAACCAACCCAACTTGAATAGGTGCGCTCATCCACGGGAACCGCTGTGGAAAGAGAGGGACGCAGGTGAACCCCTCCAGAATTGGGGGCCCCCCCTTAAAGAGCCCCTCTTCATTGGAGGAAGCACTCCCCCACGACAAAACCCATGTGCAGGCGTTGAATGAAATCCCAGGTCACACTGCAAGTTAGTCCCGGCGGCCATCTGCAGATGAACACGCATGCCAAGATACACTAGCCTGCACCCGCCTCCTCCCCACCTAGCAGAATGGGCGTGCAGCTTGAACCTTGCCACAGAAGGTAGAGAAATAACATCACTTCATTCCGGCCTGTAAGGGTGCGTTTGTAGCTCTCGCCTGCAATCCAAGCAACTCGGGAGGCTGAAAATCGGAGGATGGCGATTGGAGGCTCAACTGTTGGTTGAGACTCCACTCACAGCGGGGGGGGGGGTGGGGGGGGGGGGTCTGTGACAGGAAAAGGCACCTTTCAATTTTAGTTAGAACCTAACTCCTGGCTGGCGAGGCAGAAAAACCATGGCAGGAAGCCAGAAGAGGCCTTCCTCCCGCCTGGCTTCACATTCTCCACCCCCTCGGGTAGCTTATGGTTTTATTTGGCACAAATCTACGTAAGAATATTTCTGGCACAGCATTCCTTTTTTGGCTAATTACTTCTGTTATTTTTGCTTCAAGCTGGCGCTCTACCACTTGAACCACGGCACTACTTCTCACTTTGGTTTTTGCTGGCCATTGGAGATACGGACGTCTCCTGGGCTTCCCTTGCCAGGCTGGGTTTCGAACAGCCATCTTCAGATGTTTGTGGCTGGGATTACAGGCATGAGCCACTAGCACCCAACACTTTTTTTTTTTTTTTTTTCTTAATGGAAGGGGTTAAGTTGGGTTTTCTTGGGAAGGCAAATGCTGTTAGAGTTTTAGTTTTTCTTCCTTTTTTTTAAGGAGTGGCCGTAAAACACACATGATAAACGAGCAACGAGACACAGGGTTATCTAACCACGACCACGGAAACGGCTGCAGCCACGTTGTGAACCCAAGCGGTTACCAAGACAAAGGTCGGGACCAGCAGGCGTACCCCAGTCCCCAGCAACGCACCTCTGGACAAAAGGATCATCAAGAGGAAGAGGACACTGAGCCACACTGGAGGGATCTGGGGGGCTCCATAACCCCCAAAAGGTGAAAAGAATTAAGTATCATCACAGATCACTTAATGACAGGATTCACGTATTCACATAGACCAGCTGCCTGCATCAGCCCAGCGACAGACTCTCATTGGTCCAGACGACTGGGTCATCATCAGTATGGGACTGGGATCCTCACCCCAGGCCCTCCCAGACATGAGAAATCTAGGTTGGAACACAGCAAAAGACTTAGTAAGCTTTGAGGCAAACCCTGTGCCTGGGTGAACGAGGCCCCAAAAGGGACCAGCAGAAGCTCTCCTTGCAACATCAAGAAGGCCAGAGGATTCCAACCCCACACACCCCCAGCCCCGTCCTGCTTAACATACTCCCTGTTTTTCAAAACGCCGTCTGTGACTAAGCAAGTGAGTAGCATGTCTGGTCTTCGCCTAGAGAGCCAGGGCTCACAGAACAGTGTGGAAGATAGTCCCAATAAACTTCAGGCAAACCAAAGCTAACAACCATCCATAACAGAGCATAATACAAGTTAAAGAATATATACATATAACCAGGCACCAGTGGCTCACACCTGTAACCCCAGCTACTCAGGAGGCTGAGACTGGAGGATCGTGATTGGAAGCCAGCTGAGGTTCGCAAGTCCATAAGATTCTTATCTCTGATGAACCATCAAAAAGCCAGAAGTGGAGCTCTGGCTCAAGGGTGCTAACCTTGAGCAAACATTAAAAAAAAAAAAGCTTAGGGCCCCGAGTTCAAGGCCTAGGACTGGCGTGCACACACACACACAAAAAGACACACATATAACAATGACATATAAGAATATATAAGAAAGCCAGGTGCTGGTGGCTCACGCCTGTCATCCTAGCTACTCAGGAAGCTGAGATCTGAGGACAGCAGTTCAAAGCCAGCCCAGGTAGGAAAGTCTGTGAAACTCTTATCTCCAATAAACCACCAGAAAACTGGGAGTGGCGCTGTGGCTCAAGTGGTAGAGCACTCGCCTTGAGCTGAAGAGCTGAGGGACAGCGCCCAGGCCCAGAGCTCAAGCCTCACAACCGTCCCCACCCCCCAAAAAAAGAATATATAAGATATACTCAAAGAGATAATAAAAAGCTCAAAGTTAATGTGATGCATCATTTTCTCCCATGTCGTTTTTTTCTCTTACGGTTCTATTAATATTAATATGCTCAACAACACACATTGAGTGTGTACGACATAACTTTTTTTTTTGGTCGGTCGTGGGGCTTGAACTCTGGGCCTGGGCGCTGTCCCGCAGCTCTTCAGCTCAAGGCGAGCGCTCTACCACTTGAGCCACAGCACCATTTCAGGTTTTCTGCTGGTTCACTGGAGATAAGAGTCTCTCAGACTTTCCTGCCCGGGCTGGCTTTGAACCATGATCCTCAGATCTCAGCCTCCTGAGTAGCTAGGATGACAGGCGTGAGCCACCGGCGCCTGGCTGAGACATAACTCTTGCATTGCCTCTCATCACTTCAAATGGTTTTCTTCCTCTCATTCCTGTGCCCTTTTGCTATTCTCTTTCCCGTCCATCTGCCAGCCCGGCCACCTCTGATCTATCTTCTGTCCCTATGGATGCATTCACAGCGAACAGGATTTTGTATTTGCAAGCACTTGGAAATCATCCTAAGATTCATGCACGCTGTTGAAGAGGATCAATAGTCCTTTACCTTAAATTTAAAAAAAAAAAAAACAAACCGTGGCTGGTGTAAGCATTCCTGAGTTAGGAAGAACCATTCTACAGGTCAATTGACACCAATGCTCTAGGCTTCCATTTTGTAGGATCCTGTACCTGGTGGTGGTGGTGGTGGTGGTGGTGTGGGGGGGTGCAGTACCGGGCATGTCCACGAGGAGGCGCCCAGAGCACCAGTTGTTCCCTAGCCACATCAGCCCACCATGAGGGCTATTCTTGGTTGGGCTCCTGGGGTTTGAGTCTGACTTTCTTCAAATACACAGCGCCATAGGTTTTGCCCCTTTTGAGAGGCCGTATGTATTTGGTGATGCATCTGCTTGTGTCATCTCTTGCTTGCTTTTGTGCTGGGTTGTTCTGTCGATGTGGGTGTTGAACTTATTTATCTATTCAGGATTTAAATTCTCATCGGAAGGATGGGCTTTGCCAAATATTCCTCCCAATCTGTCTCGTGTCTTTTTAATACCTGTATACTTTGTTTTGTTTTCTTTTGTTTGGGGCGGGGAGGGAGACCGAATTTGAAAATCTTCACCAAGTCTTAATTTTATCCGTTTTTCTTGCCTGTTTGGGATGTGCGTTTGATGTTCCATAGAAGAGATCTAGTCATCCTAGCTACTCAGGAGGCTGAGATCTGAGGATCGTGGCTTGAAGCCAGCCCAGATAGAAAAGTCCCCATGAGACTCTTACCTCCATTGAACCACTCAAAAACCAGAAGTGGAGCTGTGGCTCAAAGTGGTAGAGCCCTAGCCTTGAACAAAAGAGCTCAGGGAGAGCACTCAGGTCCTGAGTTCAAGCCCCAGGGCTGACCAAATTAAAAAAAAAAATCTCCTGGGGCTTGGAGGCATGGCTCAGGTGGGTAGAGCTTCAGCTAATGGGTGAAAACATCAGATACCAAATTTGAATCCCAGTCTTAGACTGAAAGAACTCCCAAACCCCAAAACCTCCATGTGGCTCAGTATTCTTTTTTTATGTAGTAGCTTTATAACCGTAGAGAGTTCTACATTTAGGGTACATTTAAGCAGTAGCTTTATGAATGTAGTTTTACATTTAGAGTACATAGAGTACAATCAGTTTTCTGTCCATCCTGTAAGCTTCTCTATAGAAGTGTGTGTGTCCCTTGGCTGGTTTTCTGGTCGTCTCTGCCCATCTCTGCCAACTGGGTAAGATGGTTGCTTTGGGCTTCTTGTGGCTCGGGCCATCACCATGACAACCACTGATTCTGGGTCTTTTCTCCCACCAATCCTTGAGAGTTGGGCCCAAGCCCAATTTCTAGTTCCTGCCTTCCTGTTTGATACGCAGCAGGCACTTGACACAGGCTTCCCGAACAAACGTCGCCTGTGATTGAGCAAATGAAGTACTCCACCGCTCATACCGGTCTCGAGGACTTTCCTGTCTGGGCTGGCCTCGAACCTCGAGCCTCCGATCTCAGCCTCCTAAGTCGCTAGGATCACCGGTGTGAGCCACCAGCCCTGGGCTAGTGAAAATCCCCACAGTAGCCCAAAGAGGCAACTACCAGGAGATTCATAGGAACACATGATTTTTAGGCAGCCAACTTTTTTTTTTTTTGGGGGGGGTTGAGTTCCAGAACTTTCCATGAGTCCCCTGCCCACAGCTGAGGCCTTTTGCCAGCACGGCTCAGGAGACGAGTTATTCCCAGAGCACAAGTGTTTGCAAAGAGCTGAAAATGAGCAGTTCACCTCCTGTTTGCAGAGGAGTTGGGTCATTTGCCAGGGAAAAGCCTGGGTCAGTTCAACCTTGCACACGCATGGCTGGTACGGTGGGCATCCAGGCCGATGCTCACCACCTGCCTGGGCGTGTGGGCCCCAGAGAAATCAGGAGAAAATGATCTCCCGATCCTTTGAGTCTGATCGATGGGACTTCCACCAAAGGTGATCTGTGTATAGGCGAATGCAATATTTAAATGCACTTGCACTTGGGAAGGTGTGTCTAGAGTACTTAGCTCAGGAGTACTTAATCTTTTTCAAAGCAACACTCCAGTGAAACCGGAAGGCATAGAGCTACCACCAGACCTCCCCCAGTAGCTCGGGAGGGGCACGGACCCGTCTTGGAAGGGTGTGTGGGGGTAAAGCAAGCAGCGGGCATCTGTGGAAGAGTCAGGAAGAAAGCCTTCCAGATTGTAACTGCAAGGTCCCGTGACAAAGCTCAGACCTGTAAGTTAAGATGAGGGTGTGGAGAAAAGCGATCGTTTCTCATCAGAATCAGGAAAGGGCCCGGCTATACAGAGGGCCCTGGGGGCATGAGAAAATGCCAGAAACTTCCATCTGCCACAGCCCGAAACCTCCAACCACTTCTGTCTTCTGTTCCGTGTTAGTCATGTGGCTAGAAAACATGGCAGCCCGGCCAACTGAATGGACTCAGAGAACCACGTTCAGCCTTAGCGATCGGCATGGATGGCCAGAATGTGAATCTTCTTAAGAGAAATGGTGGAATTCCAGGCCACGATCGGAACACAGGGCCCACCAAATAGGGGCCCTGGGGTAGTGGCCCTGGGGCATGGCTGCCAGCCTTCACTGCTTGCCCAGCTGTTAAGCATCGTGTCTGCCTCCTTACTACTGGGGCTCGTGTGCATCTGAGATGCACAGGGAATGTTTACATGGTGAAAGAGGCGGACATGGGGACCGATCTTACAAGGGTTTTCGAAGTCACTGAAAACCCTGATCACGACTTTTTGTTGTTGTCATTGATCCTGGGGTTTGAACTCAGGGCCTGGGCGCTGTCCCTCAGCTCTTCAGCTCAAGGCGAGCGCTCTACCACCTGAGCCACAGCGCCCCTTCTGCCTTTTTGCTGATTCATGGGAGATAAAGTCATATGGACTTCCCTGCCCAGGCTGGCTTCAAACGTTGATCCTCAGATCTCAGCCTCCAGAGTAGCTGGGATGACAGGCGTGAGCCACCAGTGCCCAGCTTGAATTCTTTATATACTTTTTTTTTTTTTTTAATTGCAGGACAGGATTAAAGAAAGCTGCACAGAGCTGGGCTTACCTTCAGAAAAGCCTTCTTTTCTAGAGTGTTCATGATGAATGGAGGAATGGCTGGAAGTAAGAGAAAGTCAAGAAAGTCTTTAGTTCAGGTCTACTTGGAACTTACCTCCCCCAAGAAGTTAGATTTATGTCACTTTGGGGCTCTATTTCTTACGTTGGGACAATGGAAAGTAGCGATTCCTTGGATTACTCAGTTTAAATGGATCCATTTGTACTAGACACTAGTAGCTCCTGCCTATCATTGTAGCTACTCAGGAGGCTGAGATCTGAGGATCGAGGTTCGAAGCCAGCCTGGGCAGGAAAGTCTGTGAAACTCTTATCCCCAATTGACCAAGAAAAAGCCAGAAAGTAGCCAGGCACCGGTGGCTCACACCTGTCATCCTAGCTACTCAGGAGGCTGAGATCTGGGGATCGTGGTTCAAAGCCAGCCTGAGAAAGGAAAGTCTCTACGAGTCTAATCTCCAATTAATCCCAGAAAAAACTGAAAATGGTGCTGTAGCTCGAGTGGTAGGGTGCTAGACCTGAACACAAAGAGCTCAGGGACAGCACCCGGGCCCAGTGTTCAAGGCCCAGGACCAGCAAAACAAACCAACAAAAATGGAAGAGTGAGCGTAATAGAATGCCCGAGTTCTAGCTCCCGTACTGTCACACACCCACCAAAAACCACAGTAAATAAATGCATGGATTGGCACGTGCATAACCACTCTGCACCATCTCTGTGAGCTTCATGAACCTGTTCCATGAAACCCATCAAGTAGTAAATGCATTTGCAGTTAAGTCAAAAATGGATCCCGGTCTCCAGACTTCTGCCAAGGTGCTGTCCCTGAGCTTTTGTATGCTTCATTTACTTTTTTTTTTTTAATCTCTCTTGTTGTCTCCTCCAGAAAGGAATGAATGATTTGGGCTGTCATTGTATCCTGGCCCCTAAAATTTGATCTTAGCTGTCCACGTCCACTCACCCATGCCCGGGGCGGCCATGAGGATCCTGGAGACCACAACTTGCGTGATGGCTTGCTGGGCAGCGTTGGCAGACTCGCCCAGGCGGTTGCCACGCTCATCCGTGACGGGAATGCCCACTTTGAGCTCCCTGGAGAGAAGAAGAACAGCTCCAATCTACCAGGCAGTGAGCAAGCCCCTCCCCCAGCAGCACCACGCCCACCCAAGTGTCCCGGATGGGCAGGACCAGCTCTGGGTCTAAACACGATCGCCAAGTTCAATGCTGCGAGAGACACGAAAGTAAAAGAACGCGAGTGTCCTTTTAGAAAGAGCCGGTAGTCCCAGCCACCCAGGAAGCTGGGATCTGAGGACTGAAGTTCAAAGCCAGCCTCGCCAGAAAAGACTGCGAAGCCCTCATCTCCAGTGAACCACCAAAAATGCTGTAAGTGGAGTTGGGGTTCAAGTGGTAGCATGCCAGCCTTGAGCAAGAAGGCAAAGGAACAGAGCAAGGCCCTGAGTTCAAGTCCCAGTACCGACACACAGACACAGAGAGACATCTCCAGACACACACACACACAGTAAAGGAGAATCTCTTCTAACAATGCCATGACTTGAAGGATGGATACGCTGACTGAAAGCCAAGTTAGTTCTATGCTGATGTACAAATCGGAGCAACCTTCGAAATCAGAAAATAGACACAATGTGTCAGTAATTGAGAAGTCAAGCTGGGCCCCAGTGGCTCACCCCTGTTATCCTGGCTACTCAGGAGGCTGAGATCTGAGGATCGTGGTTCAAGACCAGGCTGGACAGGAAAGTCCATGAGACTCGTATCTCCAATGAACCACCAGAAAACCACAAGTGGCGTTGTGGCTCAAGTGGTAGAGCGCTCGCCTTGAGCAAAAGAGCTCAGGGACAGCGCCCAGGCCCAGAGTTCAAGCCTCAGTATGAGAGAGAGAGAGAGAGAGCGCTCAGCCTCTTGGCTTGTTAGCACCACTTCCAGCTTTTTCTGAGTAGTTTATTGGAGGTCAAAGTCTCACAGACATTTTTCTGCCCGGGCAGGTTTAGATCCTCCATCCTCAGATCGCAGCTTCCTGAGTAGCTAGGATTGTCTTCTTCATTCTCTACGTGTTCTATTTCTATTTCACACTGGCTGAGCTTACCGCCTTCCCCGCTCCAACCACACCCAATCCCAGTCCTGGATTGCAGCAGCTTTCATCTGAACATAGTCCATGAGCCCAGAATGCTCTGGGGTGAAGCCTGGGTCTGTGTGCACGGCTCACCTCTGCCTCATTAATGGGATATTGATGCAGTTCGCAGCAGCCACGGCAGCAAAGGGCACAAAACGCCCCACGAGGGATGACACGTGCTGCAGAGAGAAGGCAGAGAGCGTCAGCGCATGCGTGCAGTTCACTCGCAAGACATACTTCGAGGTATCTATGTAGAAATGCTGTAGAGCCGGGTGCTGGTGGCTCATACCTGTCATCCCAGCTACTCAGGAGGCTGAGATCTGAGGATCCATGCATGAACCCAGACTGGAGAGAGTATTCTGAGACTCTTCTCTCCAGTGGAACCCCCTCCTCAAAAAAGCTAGAAGTGGAGCTGTGGCTCAAGTGGTAGAGCGCCAGCCTTGTGTGAAGAAAAGCTCAGAGACAGCATCCAGGTCCCTGAGTTCAAGCCCTAAGACAGCCATATGAAGAAACAAATGCAAAAACTAAAACTAAAACCATGCAGCCCAGTGGCTTTTCTGATGTTTCCGCCTCGGCATCTTGATGGCTCAGTGTGATTGGTTGAAAACACATTGCTAGGAGTTGGGAGGCGAGGCTCCGTGTGATTGGTTAAAAGCACACAGCTAGGAACTGGAGGCGTGGCTCCGTGAGTTAGTAGGATCCTAGGCAATGCGCAAGAGCATCAGGTACCAGGTTCGACTCCTAATCTGTGACCAAAGAGAAACAAAACACCAGGAAAAGATAGAAGCTGAAGATCACTTCATCAGAGGTAAGCTGTACACTAGACTCAGGAGTGTTTGCCTGCAAGGGTTGTTTGTGTGCGTGTGTGTGTGTGTGTGTCCAGGGCTTGATCTCAGGGCCTGGGTGCTGTCCCTGAGTTCTTTTTGCTAAAGGCTAGCGCTCTATCACTTTGAGCCACAGCGCCACTACCCGTTTTCTGGTGGTTCACTGGAAATAAGAGTCTTATGGATTTTCCTGCCCAGGCTGGCCTTGAACCTCGGTCCTCAGATCTCAGCCTCCTGAGTAGCTGGGATGACAGGTGTGAGCTGTTGACACCCGGCTGGAAGGGAATTCAGCATCAAACGCAGAGGTGGGTGCCTCTCACATCCGGTTGGTGCCAATCCCTCAGGTGCAGCAGGCCACAAGACAGGAATGTGCAGAAGACCATAGCTTAGAGGCAGGCAGGGCGGGGGCCAGCTCAGGAGATTACAGCCCAGTACCTTGGTTAATGCATTTAGTCCCAGAGCTGTCACCACGGCACCTGAGGTGGCGGAGACATAGGCCGTTCCCAATTCACTGTGAAGAGAAAAGACACCGGGTAATTAGCGCTGTGTGTCAGGCAGCCATGGGACAGACAACAAGCCAGAAGGAAGGCAGGAGGCGGGGATGAAAGAAATAGGGGTCAGCTATTCACGCCTGCCATCCTAACTCCTCAGGAGGCCCATATCAGAGGATGCTAGTTTGAGGCCAGCTGGGGCAGGCTGAGACTTTCTTTGCTCGAGGCTAGCCCTTTACCACTTGGGCCAGAGCTCCATGGCCGGCTTTTTGGCAGTCTAGTGGAGAGAAGAGTCTGGTGGGATTTTGCTTCCCAGGCTGGCTTTGAACCACCACCATCCTGAGTTCTCAGGCTTCCTGTGTAGCTAGGATGACACCAGCGCCCGACATGCTTTTAAGTCTTCTACAAAGCTTATGTTAACGTTTTTCTGTTGAGCTAATCTCTTCAGCATGTCTGAATTTTCTGTTTTTATTGGGGGGAGGCAAATATGTCAGCCTATGCAGGTAACGGGGTCAGCACCAGCCCCCCATGACCTCCGCTGAGATGAGCCTACAAGCAGGCCACGCAGAGCTCAACCTGTCCGTGACCAGGGACGGGATCCAACCCTGCCCACAGCCCTAACAGCACAGATCCTACCCAAGAAGACAGGGAGCAAACAAATTCCCTTGATTCAGAGGGAGGAAGAGAGGCACTTAGGACTTTAAACAAGGTACACAAGCTGATTTGTTTGTTTGGTTTTGAATGGTGCCAGGAATGGACCTGGAACTCAGGACCTCCAGCTAGTTGTGCTCAAGCCTGGCGCTCTACCCCTTGAACCACAGTTCCACTTCCGGCATTTTGCTGGTCAGTTGGAGACCAGAGACTCAGGCGCTTTTCTGCCCAGGGTTAACTTTGAAACTTGTTTCTCAGATCTCAGCCTCCTGACAGGTGAGCTACCAAAGTATTCTGCTTAATAGACCAGCGCCTCCATTCATTCAATCCCAGGAGCCTGGCTACCAAAGTATTCTGCTTAATAGACCAGCGCCTCCATTCATTCAATCCCAGGAGTGGGGCGTGGCCGGGGAATGGGTGGGGCCAGCGAGGGGGCGTGGCCAACGAGGATGTAACCAGTGTGTGGGGGGGTGTGTCCGGTGATAGGTGGGGCCAGCGAGGGGGCGTGGCCAACGAGGATGTAGCCAGTGTGTGTGGGGTGTGCCCGGTGATAGGTGGCATCAGCGAGGGGCGTGGTCAGCAAGGGGAGGGTGGTGGGATGGGTTAGGGCGTGGTCTGTGAGGAGCAGGACAGGCAGGGGGCGTGGTCAGCTATAGGCGGGCCCAACGAGAGGCAGGGCCAATAAGGGTAAGGCTGGTGTGGGGCGTGGTCGGCGAGGGGGCAGGACAGGCGGAGGGTGCGCTCAGCTATTGGTGGGCCTGACGAGAGGCGTAGCCAATGAGGGGAAGGCGGGGGCGTGGCCGGCGCGGGGGCGTGGCCGGCGCGGGGCCGTGGCTCGCAAGCGCTCGGGCTCCTACCTGCCGCTCAGGGGCGCGTCCCCGCTGCGGTTGGTGTAGTTGACCACGGCGTTGAAGGACTGGTTGACCCACTGCCAGAAGAGCACGGCCGGCGTGGTCCTAGAACGGCCAGCCACCAGTTTTTATTTTTAATTTTCCATTCCCCCCCCCATCTCTGCCTCAGGATTAGCTGAGATTCCAGGCGTGCGTGACCGCACGGGGCCGGCACGACGGGGGGGGGGGGGGGGGGGGGGGGAATCATTCAATCCCGGCCATCCTCAGCCCCGCACAGACAGCAAAAAGCGCCAATCGGTGCAAGAAAATCATCGTGGACCTGTCCCCCTCCCAACAAACAAACAAGCCAGACTCTGAGCGTTGCAGTTAGGGCTGGGTTTGTCCCCAGCTCACCGGTAAAAAGTCATCATGCAGCCGGTGATGGTCATGTTCATGGGAACCTGAGCCGACATCCGTCCGATCAGGATCATCTTCTCGCCCGTGTCCGGGTGAAAAGCCGAGTCGTAAACATACTTGGCTCTCCATAGCTCGTTTTCTGTGAGCCCCGGAGGAATAACTCCTTGCCTAAGAATAACAACGGGAAAACAACAAGGACAAGTTTTCATTCCAAGTGTGTGGCCAGTACTCTAGAAGCAGGAGCTGCTAGATCTTCAGAAAGAAATGAAGCCTGGATGGAGGGACACATAGGATCATTCATTCATTCATTCATTCATTCATGGTGCTATGGATCAAACCCAGGACCCGGGACAAGCTAGTACATTACCACTGAGCCACAACCCCAGCCCCGTCAGTAAACAGTTTAAACCACAAAGGACCAAAAAAAAAATCCCTCCAAAAATCACTTAAGCCGGGCACTGGTGGCTCACGCCTGTCATCCTAGCTACTCAGGAGGCTGAGATCTGAGGATCACGGTTCAAAGCCAGCCCAGGCAGGAAAGTCCATGAGACTCTTATCTCCAATGAACTACTCAGAAAAAAGCTGGAAGTAGTTCTGTGGCTCAAGTGGTAGAGCACTAGCTTTGAGCACAAAGAAGCCCAGGGACGGCACTCAGGCCCTGAGTTCAAGCCCAGGACTAGCACAAGAAGAGAAAAGAAAAGAAAAGAGAAAAAGCTAAGCCAGAGCACAAGGCCCTGAGTTCAAGTTCTACTACTGGCGCGCGCGCGCGCGCGCGCGCACACACACACGCGCACACACACACGCGCGCACACACACACACACACACACACACACACACACACACACACACGGCTATAAAAGAGGGAAGATTTTCTAACAACACTAATCTATTTGTGCAGGAAACCAAGGCCGGGCGCCTAAGCGTCACCTGTAATCATGGACGATTCTCCTGGCGTTCTCCAGCTGCTCGTCCGTTAAGAGGACATTCCTGGGGTCGGTCACAGTGAAGAAATGATTGGCTCGTCCCACGAAGGTGCTTTGATCCCATCGGGGCTCCTTGATATTGATATTCGCAGGAACCTCCCCCGACATCGTCCTGGACTACAGGAGGTAGACACGAGCCTAGTCAGGCGACGTTGGAGGTGGTAGAGAGGCCGACCAAACCAGAGGCTAGGAATCCCACCACCTCTTAACCAGCTTCCTATAAGCCCCCTCCCCGCTGGTTAGAGGCTGGGAAAACTCCCTACAGAAGACAGAAATGAGCCTGTCATCCTAGCTCCTCAGGAGGCTGAGATCTGAGGATCGCAGTTGGAAGCCAGCCTTGGGCAAGAAAGTCTGTGAGACTTCTCTCCAATGAACCACCAGAAAACTGGAAGTGGGGCTGTGGCTCAAAGTGGCAGAGTGCCAGGCCTTGGGAGAAAAAGCTAAATAAACAAGGGTACAAGGTGCCAAGTTCAAGTCCTAATTGATATACTCAGCTTTGATATGATTTCACCTTTATTCAATGAACAGTCATCACAGAGATATTAAGTTTCTTTCATCTTGAAAGCTGATGATCCTCAGTTTGGGTGTGAGTACCAGGGCTTACATTGGGAGACCCTCTCTCAGGAGGCTGAGGTCTGAGGATCGTGGTTCAAAGCCAGCCCGGGCAGGGAAGTCTGTGAGACTCTGATCTCCAACGAGCCAGCAAAAAGCTCCAAGTGGAGCTGTGGCTCAAAGTAGCAGAGCACCAGCCTTGAGCACAAATGCCCGGGCTCTGAGTTCAAGCCCAGCACCTAAGAAATGCTACTTTTCACGGTGAAGGGATTTGGCCATGGTGACTGGTTAGGATCGGGGAACAGGAAACTCTGAGGGCGAGAAGGGGTTCGAGCGATGTTTGGCCCATTGGCCAACCAAGGTGGGCAGGTCAGGGGCTGGGGAAGGTGACCCCAGGGGAGTCCCCAGAGTCCCCGGGAGGAATGGCTGCCCACCTTTTGGCCACTTCTGACCTCTTAAAGTCTAGACAATCAAGCCATGGAGTTTCAAGGGACTGGACTTGCAGGGATTCCTTACATTAGCCCCAGAGCCGGAACCCGCCACCATCTTCCCGACTTACAGAGAATCCCGAGCTACACTGTATGGGCAGAAGAGAGAAATCCCAACACACTTGGTGACTCGCGCCCCAGCTCCCAGAATTGGGAGGGAAGAAAGAGAGGAAGGAAGGAAGGAAGGAAAATGGAAGGGAGGAAGGAGGAAAGGAAAAAAGAAAGGAGAGAAGGAAGGAAAGATGAGAAGAAGGAAGGAAAGAAGGAAAGAAGAAAAGGAAGGAAAGAAGGAAGGAAAAAAGAAAGGAGGGAAGTAAGAAAGGAAGGAAAGAAAGAAAAAAGGGAGGAAAGGAGAGGAAGGAAAGAAAGAAAGAAAGATGGGAAGAAGGAAGGAAGAAAAAAGAAAAGAAGGAAAGGGAAGGAAGAAAAGGAAGAAGGAGGGAAGGAAAGAAAGAGGAGAAGGAAAGAAGAATGGAAAGAAAGGAAGGAAGGAAGGGAGAAAAGGAAGGAAAATGGGAGGAAGAAAAGGGAGGAAGGAGGAAAGGAAAGAAAGAAGGAAGCAAAGAAGGAGGGAGGAAAGAAAGATGGAAAGAAGGAAGAAGGAAGGAAGAAAAGGAAGGGAAAAAAGAAACATGGAGGGAAATAAGAAAGGAAGGAAGAAAAGAAAGAAGGGAGGAAAGGAGAGGAAGGAAGGAAAGAAAGCTGGGAAGAAGGGAGGAAAAAGGAAGGAAGAAAAGGAAAGAAGGAAAATGAAGAGGGAGAGGGAAGGAAGGAAGGAAAGGAAGGAAGGAAGGAAGAAAAGAAAGGAAGAAGGGCAGGTTAAAAAGGATGGAAAGGAAGGAAGGAAGAATGAGAAAAGGCAGCCTATGGACTGACAGACACAAGCCCGGCCTGTTGCCATTCCTGATGGTCAAGCTGACCCGGAGCCAGGGATGAGTGTAATGATTAACGTGACCCCAGATCTCCATCCCACCGGCTGCTTCTTTACCTTGAACTTCAGCCTCAGCCAGCCGTCAACCTTTCCCTGCTCCAACCCCATCGCCCGCTTCTTATCACCAGGACTTTATTCTTTACTTGTTTATATATTAATTTACTTTCTTTACATTTTTTTTTTGCCAGTCCTGGGGCTTGAACTCAGGACCTGGGTGCTGTCCCTGAGCTTCTTTTGCTCAAGGCTGGCGCTCTACCACTTGAGCCACAGCGCCACTTCCAGCTTTTTCTGCTTATGTGGTACTGGGGAATCGAACCCAGGGCTTCATGCATGCAAGGCAAGCACTCTACCACTGAGCCACCTTCCCAGCCTCAGGACTTTTAAGACAAAAAAAGATAAGCGAATCTCTGATTTGGGGCTGAAATCAGCCTCACCCCCCCCCCCCCCGGCCCCACCCAGCACCCCCAGGTCCCTGGGCTCCAGTGTAAGTTGGGGTCCGGCCCAAAGCCTCCGTTGCTAATTCTGGGCAGGTGGGGAAGAGGAAATGCCAGTAAGGCGAGAGTAGCCCTGGCCCAGGCCACCATTCCTGTGTGAGGAATGGACTAAAGGCAGGTGCTACCATCCTTGGCCGCCTTGTGAGGTGGGTGTGCCTGTTCCCCTCTGTCCTCTGTGTGGCTAGACCACAGCATTCTCGAGTGCTCCCCCCCTTCCTCCCAGCTGCATAGGAACCCTGTTGGATGGTCCGGCTGGAATGGTAGCAGGCACCTCTGTGGCCAGGAAGCGAGGTTGAGATGATGTGGGCATGAGGGTGGGTGTGGGAAGAACAAAAATCATGGACTTCATTTCCCCCAAGCTGAGTCTGACGGATGCACACAGGAATGGCCACACCAGGAGCCAGTGGCTCACGCCTGTCATCCCAGCCACTCAGGAGGCTGAGATCTGAGGATCGTGGTTCAAGGCCAGCCCAGGCAGGAAAGTCCCTGAGAGTCTTATCTCCAGTGAACCACCAGAAAACGAAGTGGCGCTGTGGCTCAAGTGGTAGAGCGCTCGCCTGGAGCTGAAGAGCTGAGGGACAGCGCCCAGGCCCTGAGTTCAAGCCCCATGACTGGGGTGGGGGGGTGGGGAGGTGGATGGTTAACCTGTAGCTTGTGGCAGGGCTAGAAGCATGGTTCAAGGGGTAGAGTGCCAGGTAAGCAAGCCAAGCTGAGCTGAAGCCCAGCAGCCCCCCCCAACCCCTCCACTAAAAAACACTCTGAACCCAGACCAAGTTTCCAGATTAATCGTGTCGTGGTTTAGCATTGTTAATCTTTAGCTCTAGCAGGGGTGAAAGCCTGTTATTAATTCCTCTCAAGAACCCACATGCTCCCTGCTTACTCATTTTCTGTAAAATTGTAGCCAAAGAAAATACTAGCATTTTTTGGCTTGTCACTAATAGCTGGACACTTTCCTTGGAGGAAAATCTTCCTCCCCTTGCTGGCTGGGTGCAGGTGGCTCACGCCTGTCATCCTAGCTACTCAGGAGGCTGAGATCTGAGGATCGTGGTTCGAAGCCAGCCCAGGCAGGAAAGTCCATGAGACTCTGATCTCCAATAAACCACCAGAAAACTTGAAGTGGTGCTGTGGCTCAAGGGGTAGAGCGCTTGCCTGGAGCTGAAGAGCTGAGGGACAGCGCCCAGGCCCAGAGTTCAAGCCCCATGACTGGGGTGGGGAGGTGGATGGTCAACCTGTAGCTTGTGGCAGGGCTAGAAGCATGGTTCAAGGGGTAGAGTGCCAGGTAAGCAAGCCAAGCTGAGCTGAAGCCCAGCAGCACCCCCCCACCCCTCCACTAAAAAACACTCTGAACCCAGACCAAGTTTCCAGATTAATCGTGTCGTGGTTTAGCATTGTTAATCTTTAGCTCTAGCAGGGGTGAAAGCCTGTTATTAATTCCTCTCAAGAACCCACATGCTCCCTGCTTACTCATTTTCTGTAAAATTGTAGCCAAAGAAAATACTAGCATTTTTTGGCTTGTCACTAATAGCTGGACACTTTCCTTGGAGGAAAATCTTCCTCCCCTTGCTGGCTGGGTGCAGGTGGCTCACGCCTGTCATCCTAGCTACTCAGGAGGCTGAGATCTGAGGATCGCGGTTCGAAGCCAGCCCAGGCAGGAACGTCTAGGGTGGTGGGGGAGGGGAGGGGGAAGAAGAGAAGGGAAGTAGAACTTTTATGGCCAGCAAAAAGCTGGAAGTGGAGCTGTGGCTCAAGTGGTAGAGCACCCAGCTTGAGCATAAAAATGCTCAGGGACAGTGCACACAGGCCCTGAGTTCAAGTCCCAGGACTGGCACGCGCACGCGCGTGCACACACACACCGTTTTTCCTAGACATTTCTGGCCATTTGGGGGGAAGTGAGCACAGTTCTCTTCTTTGCACTAGCACCCATGACCCGTGTTTAGGGATAAGACCACATTCCTGGGGGAAAGCCTGTCACCCCCCCCCCCCCGCCCCCCCAGGCCTGGCTTCCCACCGCCATTTTTGAGTCTGGCACTCAGGGAAGGGGCTGATCTGCTCCATTTTGTGAGCTGATGCGTTCCCACTTTATTGACGAGAAGATGGCGGCTCAACACACACTCAGTGCCTTGGCCCACTGAGCTGTAGGGGATTCAGAACTCCAGTCCTGGCTGGGTTTGCATGGGCTGCTCTGTGTGTGTGTGTGTGTGTGTGTCCATCTTGGGCCTTGAACTCTGGGCCTGGGCGCTGTCCCTCAGCTCTTCAGCTCAAGGCGAGCGCTCTACCACTTGAGCCACAGCGCCACTTGCGGTTTTCTGGTGGTTCATTGGAGCAAAGAGTCTCACTGGACTTTCCTGCCCCAGGCTGGCCTCAAATTACTATCCTCAGATCTCAGCCTCCTGAGTGGCTGGGATGACAGGCGTGAGCCACCAGCTCCCGGCTCTTGGCTTGTCTGAACCGCATGATCATCTCCCAGGCTGTCAGGGGGAAGATTCCAGAATGGGTGACTGCAGAGGGAACCCCTCAACAGGGCCCAGCTGGAAAGAGCCAGTGTGAATAGTCGGGGAGTCATCAACTCTGTTTGTGCTGATCCAGCCAGAACGTGGCAGCCAGCGGGTGAAAGGGATTTCATCCATTCTTTCCAACTCAGCTGGAGAATGCGAGAACTTCTGGGTGTGCTTAAAAGTCTGCTTTAGAATAAGGATACTGCCTGAGAGGGAGAGAGGGAGGGAGGGAGGGAAGGAGGGAGGGAGGAAGGAGAGGAAGGAAGGAAGGAAGGAAGGAAGGGAGGGAGGGAGGGAGGAGGGAGGGAGGAAGGAAGGAAGGAAGGGAAGGAGGGAGGGAAGGGAGGAGGAAGGTAATAGGGAGGGAGGGAGGAGGGAGGGAAGAACGAGAGGAAAGGAAGAAGGAGGAGGGAGGAAGAGAGGGGAGGGAAGGAAGGCAAAAGGGGAAAGAAAAAAAAGGGAAAGAAAGGGGAGAGAGGGAGGGAAGGAAGAAGAAAAAAGAGGGAAAGGAGGAAGGAAGGAAAAAGGGAGGAAGAGAAAGGGAAGGAGCGGGGGAAGGAGAGGAAGGAGGGAAAGAGAAAGGAAGGAAGATAAAAGAGGAAAGGAGGAGGGAGGGAAAGAAAAGAGGGAGGGAAGGAAAGAGGGAGGAAGCTGATCGTTCCCAGCCACAGGGAGGAAATGAAAGCGCTTGTCCCATATCTCAGAAAGCCGGAACTGCAGTCACCCCCCACGGTACAGGTTCCCTTCTGACCACAGCCGGCGTCCTCTCCAACACAGGCCTGGGGGTCTCCAAGCCCCTTCCGCCCTTACAGCCTCCTAAATCCAGACTGGGTGGGGAGAGGGCCTCCCCCCACCCCAAACCCCATCAGATCACCCCCCCCCCCATGAGTTCTGGGGGTGAGGGAGAAAGATTTCAAACCCCCCTCCATTTCTCTCCTGAAGGGAATCTGGGATGAGCGGAGGAGACACCAAGCCGTTGGCAGCTGGTGACTTTGGAGAGGCGTCTGTGCTGGACAAGGCCGGGCGCTGGCGGCTCACGCCTGCCTGTCTGTCTGTCTGTCTGGCTACTGGGGAGGCTGAGAGCTGAGGATCGCGGGGTGAGGTCGCTCGGCTCCCACGAGCCGGCCAGAAGCCCACACGTGCAGGCCTGGCTCGAGTGGTAGAGCGCAGGCCTGGGGCGCACAAAGCTGCCCCTCCTCCCCCTGCCCTCCGTTACCTTCCTTCTTCCCCCTTCCTTCCCTCTCTCTTCTTTTTCCCTCCTTCCCTTTTTCTTTTTCTTCCTTCCCTTTTCCCCTCCTTCTCCCTTTCCTTTCTTCCTTTTATTCTTCCTTCCCTCCCTCCCCCCTCCCTCTCTCTCCCTCCCTCTCTCTCTCCCTCCTCCCTACCTCCCTCTCCCTCCGCCTCGGGTGGATCCCCCCCCCCCCCCCGCAGGATCTCTCCGCCTCGGGTGGATCCCCCCCCCCCCGCAGGATCTCTCCGCCTCGGGTGGATCCCCCCCCCCCCCGCAGGATCTCTCCGCCTCGCCAGGGCCTCCCCTACTTCGGGGCCCCCCGAGCTTCCTCCTGGTTTGCGCCGCCGGTGGCGGAGCCTGGCTCAGACGGCGCAGCGCCAGCCCCCGTGAGACAGGCGGGAGGGGCCCCGTCCAAGCCCGGACAGACACGAGGAGCGGACAGACACCAGATGACCCCGACCCGACCCGACCCCGACCCCGGCCCCGGCCCCGACCCCCCGCCCCGACCCCCGACCCCGACCCCCGACCCCGATCCCCGATCCCCGACCCCGATCCCCGGCCCCGACCCCCCCGATCCCCGATCCCCGGCCCCGATCCCCCGACCCCCGACCCCCCGAACCCCGACCCCCGATCCCCCGGCCCCCCGGGCCCCGATCCCCGATCCCCGATCCCCGACCCCCCGACCCCCGATCCCCGACCCCGATCCCCGGCCCCGGCCCCGGTCCCCGATCCCCGATCCCCGGCCCCCGGCCCCCGATCCCCGGCCCCGTCCCCCCGATCCCCGATCCCCGGCCCCGGCCCCGGCCCCCGCCCCGATCCCCCGTCCCCGGCCCCGGCCCCGGCCCCGGCCCGTCCCCGTCCGCCCTCGTGGCGCGCGGCCCCCGCGGCAGCCATCTTGTCCCCCGCCGGGCTCCGTCCCGGCTCTCCGGGGCAGCGCGGCCCGGCGCGCGCACGCGCGGATGCGCCCCCACACCGCGGACCCCCCCACCCCGCCGCGGGGACCCGGGGCCCGGAGCGGCCACCCACTCACCGCGTGCCGCCGCCGCCGCCCGGCCGCCCGCGCCGGAAGCCAGCGTGGCTCTGCGATCCCGCCCCGAGCACGATCCCGCCCCGCGCGCGTCCCCGCCCCGCGCGCGTCCCCCGCCCCGGAGTGCGTCCCCGCCCCCCCCCCCCCCCCGGCGCGTCCCCGCCCCCGGCGCGTCCCCGCCCCGCGCGCGTCCCCGCCCCGGAGCACGATTCCCCCCCCCCCCCCCGGCGCGTCCCCCGTCCCCCCGGCGCGTCCCCCGCCCCCCGGCGCGTCCCCCGCCCCCCAGCGCGTCCCCGCTCCCCAGCGCGTCCCCGCTTCCCCAGCGCGTCCCCCGCCCCCGGCGCGACCCCCGCCCCCCAGCGCGTCCCCGCTCCCCAGCGCGTCCCCCGCTCCCCGGCGCGTCCCCGCCCCCCCGGCGCGTCCCCGCCCCCCAGCGCGTCCCCGCCCCCGGCGCGTCCCCGCCCCCGGCGCGTCCCCGCCCCCGGCGCGTCCCCGCCCCCCAGCGCGTCCCCGCCCCCCCCCCGGCGCGTCCCCCGCCCCCCCCCGGCGCGTCCCCCGCCCCCGAGTGCGCGTCCCCGCCCCCAGCGCGCGTCCCCGCCCCCAGCGCGCGTCCCCGCCCCCCAGCGCGTCCCCCGCCCCCGAGTGCGCGTCCCCGCCCCGCGCGCGTCCCCCCCCCCCCGCGCGTCCCCGCCCCGAGCATGCATCCCTGTCCTTCAAGCGCGTCCCCGCCCCGAGCGCGTCACCCCCCCCCCGTGCGCGTCCCCGCCCCCAGCGCGTCCCCGCCCCCCGGCGCGTCTCCGCCCCCCGGCGCGTCCCCCCCGCGCCCCCCCCCAGCGCGTCCCCCGCCCCGAGCGCATCCCCGTCCTCCAAGCGCGCGTCCCCGCCCCAGCGCATCCCCGTCCCTCCAAGCGCGCGTCCCCCCAGCGCGCAATCCTCCCCATGCGCGCCCCCGCCCCGAGCGCATGCCCCCCCGAGCGCACCCCCCGCCCCCAGCGCGGCCCCCCCCCCGATCGCGCCCCCCCCCTGAGGCGCGTCCCCCACCCCCCGAGCGCGTCCCCCCCCCCCCCCTCAAGCGCGTCCCCGCCCCCAGCGCGTCCCCCCCCCCTCAGCGCGTCCCCACCCCCAGCGCGTCCCAGGCCTCCAAGCGCGCGTCCCCCCCCCCCCCAGCGCGCGTCCCCCCCCAGCGCGCAATCCTCCCCAGTGCGCGCCCCCCCCCCCAGCGCGTCCCAGGCCTCCAAGCGCGCGTCCCCTCCTCCCCCCAGCGCAGGTCCCTCAAGCTGGAGCCCAGGCGCGCGCGTTCCCGAGACCCTCCAAGCGCGCTCCCGCGGGGCCGCGAGGCCCGGCTGGCCTGGCCCGGCTGCCCCTGCGCACAAGTCCCGCAGGCCGCTGTGCACCCTCCCCGTGTCATCACCGCGCTCTGGGCCCATCTCTCCTTCATTCCCTTTGCTTCCCCTCAGTCGGCCTGTCTGCTTGTCTGTCCTGCCTCTCAGTCGGCCTGTCTGCCTGTCTCCCTGCCTGTCTGCCTCCCTGCCTGTCGGTCTGCCTGCCTGTCTGCCTGCCTGTCTGCCTGCTTGTCTGCCTGCCTGCCTGTCTGCCTCTGTCTGCTGGTCTGCCTGCCTCTCTGTCTGCCTGCCTGTCTGTCTGCCCTGTCTGCCTGCCTGTCTGCCTGTCTGTCTGCCTCTGTCTGCTGGTCTGCCTGCCTCTCTGTCTGCCTGCCTGTCTGCCTGTCTGTCTGCCTCTGTTGGCTGGTCTGCCTGCCTGTCTCCCTGCCTGTCTGCCTGTCCGTCTGCCTGCCTGTCTCCCTGTCTGCCTGTCTGCCTGTCTGCCTGCCTCTTTTTCTCTCCCCCGCTGCTCTCTCTTTCTTCTCCCCCCACCCTCACCTTCCACCCTTCCCTCTCTGTCCTGGGTTCCAGCTCAGGCTTCCTTCTTGCTGGGCGGTGGCTCAGTGACAAAGGGCTTCCAGAGGCCAGGCCTCACCGCAGCGGCTGGAAACCGATCCTCAGCCTCGGAACTCCTCTGCATGTGTAACCAGCCGCCAGGTGGGGACTCAAAAGATTTCAACACCCAAGATGGAGTCAGGCACCCGCCGCTCCAGCAGCTCAGGAGGCTGCGACCCGAGGATCCAGGTTCAAAAACCAGCCCAGGCAGGAAAGTCCATGAGACTCTGATCTCCAATAAACCACCAGAAAACCAGAAGTAGTGCTGTGGCTCAGGTGGGTAGAGCGCCAGCCTTGAGCTGAAGAGCTGAGGGACAAGCGCCCAGGCCCTGAGTTCAAGCACTGGCACACACACACACACACACACACACACACACACACACACCCCATGAATAAACAACTAAAAATAAAAAGGAAAACAAGATCAACACATAGCCCCCCCTCACATCAGCACCCCCCAAAAGAGTTCTTCCTCTAGAAAAGGAAATGCGTTTGAAAACAAGTGTAAAACTTTCACCTGTGAAACGCGGCCCGGGGAAGCTCAGTGAAGCCTGGAATCCCAGCCGGTGTAGGAGGCAGAGATCTGGAGGACTGGGGCTGGAGGCCGGCTGTGTGCAAGAAATCGAATCCCAGAGCCTAAAATAGGGCGACACCCCCCCCCCCCCAATAAAAAACCCCTCATCTCAGTCAGTGAACAAAGTAGAACATGGTGGCTGACTTTTGCCTGCGGTGGGAGAAACAGAGTCTGGTTTAGGATGAAAAGAACAGACAATTAAAATTAAATCAATTTAAATTAAAGCAGATACTGGGCCAGAGGCATAGTTCAAGTGGTGGAGGTGGATCTGGGGGGGGCAGGGTACAGTGTACAAATTTTGTTGCCTACCAAGGCAACAAAACACCAGACAAAACCTTGCCACAATGTCGTTAACAGGCAGAAGTACTACAAAGCCATGGCTGATGGCCAGGCCTGGCGCTACAAATGTATCCATTTTCCATGGCTGCAAGCAAGCTCCACTATAAACCACAAAACCCGAGGGCATTCCAAAGAAACATTGGTTTGGGCTAGGCCCTTGGTTGGCGATGGCTGCTACTGGCTTTCTGGGCATCACAGACCTCTGGCCAAGGTGTTTGGGGGGCAGAGGGGGGGGGGGGGGGATCTTGGCTGGCACAGCTGGAGGCCTGGGCACTATTCATACAACCTTGCGCACCAGACCTGCATGTCAACTGCTTCATATTAATTAAGGTAAGAAACAGAGCCCGGCACCAGTGGCTCCCGCCTGTCATCCTAGCTACTCAGGACGCTGAGATCTGAGGATCACGGTTCAAAGCCAGCCAGGGCAGGAAAGTCCGTGAGACTCTGATCTCCAAAGAACCACTCAGAAACCACAAGGGGCGCTGTGGCTCAAGTGGTAGAGCGCTCGCCTTGAGCTGAAGAGCTGAGGGACAGCGCGCAGGCCCAGAGTTCAAGCCCCAGGACTAGCACAAAATAAAAATCTGCATTAAATACATAATTGGACATGTTAAAATGAAACTCCCTTGTACCACTGAATTATAAAAACAAAAATCTACTCTCAGAGATGGCCGACAGGGGGGCAGGAGAGACACAGGTTTTCTTTTCTTTTTTTTTTCCTTTTGCAAACAGCTTTTCCAGTCTTGGTTTGGTTTCTGTTGTTGATGATGATTGTGGGATTTGAACTCACGGCCTTGGGCACTGTCTCTGAGCTTTTTCACTCAAGGTGAGGCTGTCTGTCACTTGAGCCACAACTCCACTTCCGGTTTTCTGGTGGTTCATTGGAGATCAGAGTCTCACAGACTTTCCTGCCTGGGCTGGCTTTGAACCGTGATCCTCAGATCTCAGCCTCCTGAGTAGCTGGGCTGGCAGGCGTGAGCCACCTGTGCTGGGGCCAGATGTTTTTATTTAGTTTAATTAATTTATTTAGTTTCTCAGATGTCCTTTGAGCAGCGATGGGCATCACGTGACATTTATTATGTGGTACCAACCACAAAACCTACATTTTAAAAACCGGTTTTGCTTGAGAAAACCCTACGCCTTGGGGACTGTGTTTAGCCATCCCGGGACCCAATGAATGAACCGTGTAATTTGTTGATTTAATCAAGTCATGTCTTGCTCCTCCTTTGATTGGCCTCCATGCGAGTCAGGGCCTTAACTCTGGCTTTAGAAGGAAAACCACACCTGGGCTCTAGGACGCTTTTGCTTCCGTTTATGAATTTGTTTTTTTCATGCTTTTCAGCATTTTTTTAAATCTATTTTTTTTTTTTTTTTTGGTAATGATCCTGAATCTTTGTCTCAGATTAAGCTGTGTGGTGTGGAGAGTTATTTTCCTCTCCCCCTCCCTCCCTCCCTCATTCTCTCTCCCTCCCTCTCCCCTTCTTCCTTTCCTTTCCCTTCTTCCTTCCTTCCTTCCTTCCTTCCTTCCTTCCTTTCCTTCCTTCCTTCCTTCTTCCCTCCTCCCTTCCATTTCCTTCCTTCCTTCCTCCCTCCCTCCCTCCCTTCCATTCCCTCCTTCCACTTTCCTTCCTTCCTTCCTTCCTCCCTCTCTCCCTTCCATTTTCCTCCCTTCCATTTTCCTTCCTTCCTTCCTTCCTTCCTTCCTTCCTTCCTTCCTTCCTTCTCCCTCTCTCCCTTCCATTTTCCTCCCTTTCATTTTCCTTCCTTCCTTCCTTCCTTCCTTCCTTCCTTCCTTCCTTCCTTCCTTCCTTCCTCTCTCCTCCCTTCCATTTTCCTTCCTTCCTTCCTCCTCCCTCCCTTCCATTTTCCTTCCTTCCTTCCTTCCTTCCTCCCTCCCTCCCTCCGTTTTCCTTCCTTCCTTCCTTCCTTCCTTCCTTCCTTCCTTCCTCTTCCTTCCTCCCTCCCTTCCGTTTTCCTTCCTTCCTTCCTTCCTTCCTTCCTCCTCCCTCCCTCCCTTCCGTTTTTCTTCCTTCCTTCCTTCCTCCTCCCTCCCTCCCTTCCGTTTTTCTTCCTTCCTTCCTCCTCCCTCCCTCCCTTCCTTCCTTCCTTCCTTCCTTCCTTCCTTCCTTCCTTCCTTCCTTCCTTCCTTCCTCCTCCCTCCCTCCCTTCCGTTTTCCTTCCTTCCTTCTTTCCTTCCTTCCTTCCTCCCTCCCCCCCTTCCATTTTCCTTCCTTCCTTCCTTCCTTCCTCCTCCCTCCCTCCCTTCTGTTTTCCTTCCTTCCTTCCTTCCTTCCTTCCTTCCTTCCTTCCTCCTCCCTCCCTCCCTTCCGTTTTCCTTCCTTCCTTCCTTCCTTCCTCCTCCCTCCCTCCCTTCCATTTTCCTTCCTTCCTTCCTTCCTTCCTTCCTTCCTCCCTCCCTCCCTTCCATTTTCCTTCCTTCCTTCCTTCCTTCCTTCCTTCCTTCCTTCCTTCCTTCCTTCCTTCCTTCCTTCCTTTCTCTCTCTCCCTCCCTCCCTCCCTCCCTCCCTCCCTCCCTCCCTCCCTTCCTTCCTTCCTTCCTTCCTTCCTTCCTTCCTTCCTTCCTTCCCTTCCTCCCCCCTTTCTCTCTCTCTCTCTCTCTCTCTCTCTCCCTCCCCCAAACCCTGTCACCATCTGCCAAATTGAGAAATGACCTGTAGGCCCTCATCAGGGCCAAGCAGAGGTAATCATTGGTGTTCTGGAATCTTCCAAATTAAGACTCAAACCTCTCTCTCTGTCTCTCTCTCTCTCTCCCCCCCCCCCCCAGCTTTCCAGTCACAGGAGGTGGATACAGGCGGCTATCTCTTGGCGATGGCGGGCTTGGGCGGCACACAGGCCTCCAGCCTCACCATCTCCTTCCCTCTGTGCCGTCCAGCAAATCTCTGGGCCTCCTCTGCTGGGCCTCCACTTCCTCTTGGCTGAGCTGGGGAGGGGGGGGGCGGTGTCTGTCCATTCTCTGCCTCCAGGAGCGGGGTGGGGGGCTTCAGCTGACCCATGGGGGGGGAAGGAGGGAAAGAATATTGTAGAGAAAGAAAACCTACTACTACTACTACTACTAACAATAACAACAGCCACAACAATAATAAAGAAGCTGTAAGTATAGTGAAAGGCCCAGGATGACCCCAGGGTGAGGGGTCAGCCACAGGGAAGCAACCCGTGCATAAGGGATCCTCAGCAATGATAGCTAGGAATGCTCCCGTGGAGTATGTAAATTAAGGACGCTCCCTGGCCGGCAGATAGATGGTGGGCGCCTGTTTGGTAGCAGGCCAGCATTGCCGCTGATGTTCTTCAGCATCTAGAACTTTCCTCTGGGTGACACAGGCCACAGAGGTGCTAGCTCCCCAGGGCTGTGCGGGACAGGGCCTCCACCCAGGCCTGCCATGGGGCTTTAGGATCACCCACCAGCTGGTGCCATAGCTCACGCCTGTCATCCCAGCTACTCAGGAGGCTGAGATCTGAGGATCCCGGTTCAAAGCCAGCCCAGGCAGGAAAGTCCATGAGACTCTGATCTCCTATGAGCCAGCATAAAAGATGGAAGTGGAGCTTGTTTTATATTTGTGCATATGTATTACATAATTATATATTATATAATTGGTATATTAATATATAATAAGATATACTATATGCAGGAAAACCCAGGAGATTTTTTTTTGCCAGTCCTGGGACTTGAACTCAGGGCCTGGCCGCTGTCCCTGAGCTTTTTCTGCTCAAGGTTAGCACGCTACCACTTGAGCCACAGCGCCACTTTTGGCTTTTTCTGAGTATGTGGTACTGAGGAATCGAACCCAGGGCTTCATGCATGCTAGGCGAGCACTCTACCACTGAGCCACCTTCCCAGCCCACCCAGGAGATGTCTTATATTTAATTTTCTTTTCTTTTTTTTTTGCCAGCCAGGCTAGTGAACCCAGTGGCTTGTAGTTCATTTAAATCAAAATAAATACGGGGGCTGGGAAGGTGGCTCAGTGGGAGAGCGCTTGCCTTGCACGCCTGAGGCCCTGGGTTCGATTCCTCAGCACCACATAAGCAAAAAGAAAAAAGCTGGAAGTGGCGCTGTGGCTCAAGTGGTAGAGCGCTAGCCTTGAGCTGAAGAGCTGAGGGACAGTGCCCAGGCCCAGAGTTCAAGCCCCACAACTGGATCCAAAAAATAAAATAAAATACGAAAGATGCTTCTCTGTCTTTCGCCTCTCTTCTTCCTCTTCCCCCTCTCCCTCCTCCCCTCTCCCCTCTCCCTTCATCTCCCTCCCCCCTCCTTCCGCTACTCCTCCTCCTCCTCCTCCTCCTCCTCCTCTTTCTTCTTCTTCTTCTTCTTCTTCTTCTTCTTCTTCTTGTCTTCTTCTTCCTCCTCCTCCTCCTCCTTCTTCTTTCTTCTTCTTCCTCCTCTTCCTCTTGCTCCTCCTCCTCCTCCTCTTCCTCCTCCCTCTTCCTCCTCCTCCTCTGCTTCAGATTCAGGTTCAAATCGCATGGAGGGGTCATTTGGTCATTCTATTTCTGGTCAGCATCTCACCCACTCAGCAGCTGAGGTGAAGCTGCCCGCATCAGATCACGAGACAGCGCTCAAGAAAGAACCCCAGAAGTTTCCTCTCCTCCCTACCCCTCAAGGAATCTGGGGGTGTCTTCACCAGAAGCTAAAAGCAGACCTTGGGCTGGGACAATGCCACAAAAGGGGTCACCAAACAAAATGAAATTCGAGGTAACACTTTCTTACCTGTACTGACCTGTATAGTATTCCAAGGACAGGGATCTGGAATGTGTGTGCGGGCGTGCATGCATGCGTGTGTGTGTGTGTGTGTGTGTGTGTGTGTGTGTGTGCACCCATGCATGCACAGGATGGTCCTGGGGCTTGAACCCAGCCCAGCGCTGTCCCTGAGCTATTTTTGCTCAAGGCTGGCGCTCTACCACTTGAGCCACACCTCCACTTCTGACTTTTTGGTGATTTAATTTGGAGACAAGAATCTCAGGGACTTTCCTGCCTGGGCTGGCTTTGAACCATGATCTCAGCCTCCTGAGTAGCTGGGATGGCAGGCACTAGTGCCAGACATTCCTGGCTTTTCTGTCTCACAGAGCTTTGATTTCCAGTCTCAAGAGCTCATTCCAGCCGTTTCTTTGTGACAAATAAACACCTTCCCTTGGGCCTCCTGTTTCTCAAAAGGGCCTCAAAATGCCTCACTCTAAAGTGACTTAAACCAATTGTATAGACACGGATAAACCATTTCTGTGAATTAGCCTGCCTTTTCTGTTTCTGAGACTCACCAGAGGTTATGACTTTTTATGAGTAAGTGCATTCATTTTGGCTTTCAAGCAAATTGAATCTCATGGCAATTGTATATTGTACTTTGTACAAAAGCGATCTGTCGTTTAGCATTGAGAAATTAACTCTTGGAGGATAAAGATGTGATCTAGGCTCACAGTTGTCATTTTAATACAGACCATAATAGCTGGTCAATAATAAATAAGCAGTCAACATTATCTATGGGTATCTGGGTGCTGGTGGCTCACGCCTGTCATCCTAGCTACTCAGGAGGCTGAGATCTGAGGATCGTGGTTCAAAGCCAGCCTGAATCCGTGAGACTCTTATCTCCAATGAACCACCAGAAAAGCGGCTGTGGTTCAAAAGTGGTAGAGCGCTAACCTGAAGCAAAAGAGCTCAGGGATAGCACCCAAGTCCTGAGTTCAAGACCCACAACTGCCAAAAAAAAATTTTGGATTTCATGACAGCATTTATAACCATTTCAACCCCAAGGAAAGAATTAGCTTTGTACCAAGATTAGTCTGGGACAAACTTGTTCCAAAAATCTCTCAAGACTGAAAAATTTGTTTGTAGGTATGTTTTGTTTGGTGCTGTGGCTGGGGCTTGGACTCAGAGCATTACAGTCTTGCTTGGCTTTTTGGCTTAAGATTAGTACTCTACCTCTTGATCCAAAGCTCCATTATTTTTGGCTTTTTGGTGGTTCATTGGGGAAAAAAGGGTCTCACAAACATTCCTGCCCAGGCTGGCTTTGAACTGGGATTCTCAGATCTCAGCGTCCTGAGTAGCCAGGATGACAGGCAGAAGCCACTGGAACCGGGCAAAGAAGGGAAGATTGGTTTTTTTATTTTTATTTTGAAAATACCGTACAGAAGGGTTACAATTACATGAGCAAGGTCATGAGTACGTTTCTTATCAAGCATTGTTGCCTCCTCCTTTGTTTCCCCTTCCCATCCCTTCCCCTGCCCCAGCCAAAGTTGTAAAGTTCATTTTTTGACATAATGTCTTGTACATCTCATTGTTGCAATGGGTCCACCTGTATCCCTACTTAAACAATTTGTTTTTCCCTTCCCTCCCCAAATTATACCAACATCCAAATACAGTGAAAGCAGGAGTTATACTGTGGAGGAGGGACATACAAAGCAACAAAGAAATCATCTTATAAATATGTTAGAAACAATCGCAAGAAAGAAAAACCATTTGAGTCCTTACCTTGGGGTTCATTTCGCCTAACATCAACTTATCTGACCGTTTCTGCTTGTCCTAGACATATACTAGATAATGCAAATAAGGGAAACCATGGGACCTATGTTTCTTTGGGCCTGGCTTACTTCACTTAATATAATTTTTCCCAAGTCTTTCCATTTCCTAACAAATGGGGCAATGTCGTTCTTTCTGATGGAGGCATAGAATTCCATTGTGTATATATACCACATTTTCTTGATCCATTCATCTACTGAGGGGCATCTGGGTTGGTTCCATATCTTCGCTATGGTAAATAATGCTGCAATAAACATAGTTGTGCTGGTAGCTTTAGTGTGGTCTTGTTTGTGATGCTTTGGTAAATGCCCCAAAGTGGGATTGCTGGGTCATAGAGGAGCTCTATAGAACAAAAATGGAAGAGTTGGGCACTGGTGGCTCATGCCTATCATCCTAGCTATTCAGGAGGCTGAGATCTGAAGATCATGGTTCGAAGACAACCTGGGGAGGAAAATGCATGAGACGGCTATCTCCAATAAACCACTAGAAAACCGGAAGTGGCGCTGTGGCTCAAGTGGTAGAGCGCTCGCCTTGAGCTGAAGAGCTGAGGGACAGCGCCCAGGCCCAGAGTTCAAGCCCCAGGACTGATTAAAAAAAAAACTCAGAAAGAAAATAAATAACTTTCAAACCTCCAGCCAAACTGTCAGTTCCTCTGAAATTCACACTTGGTGCAGAGTGGAGCCCTGAGATTTGAGCTGCATTTTATTTTACTTTTCTTATAGCCCTCAGAGGCCAGAGAGGTCCAGTGTGTCAGAAGTGTCCAGGCATCAAAGAGAAATAGTTCAGTGTCTTTTCTTCTGGTAATGAGAAGCAAAGCCAGGAAACAGGAGGTTTTTCCTGAATCTTCTTTCCTTGTCTCTGTATTTGGGAAGATGCCTGATTTTCTACTTGGCTTTCTAGGCCTTTCTCTCTACATCGGTGTTGCTGGGCATCTGTGGCTCACGCCTGTAATCCTAGCTACTCAGGAGGCTGAGATCGGAGGATCGCAGTTCAAAGCCAGCCTGGGCAGCAAAGTCTGTGAGACTCTGATCTCCAATGAACCACCAGAAAACCGGAAGTGGCACTGTGGCTCAAGTGGTAGAATGCCAGCCTTGAGCTGAAGAGCTGAGGGACAGCGCCCAGGCCCTGAGTTCAAGCCCCAGGACCAGAAAAAAGAAAGTGTGTGTGTGTTGTATAAATAGATACACAGAAACACAGATACCTAGTACATAGATATGGATTATATATACTGTATATTATATATACTGGCATCCGAAAAGTTCTACACACGTATGTCTACCTATGTGTATTTAATTTTGCCAGTCCTGGGGCTCGAACCCAGGGCCTAGGCCCTGTCCCTGAGCTTTATATTTGCTCAATGCTGGTGCTCTACCACTTGAGCCACAGCTCCACGTTTGACTTCTGTTTTGCTTTTGCTCGTTCATCGGAGATCAGAGTCTCACGGACTGTGACCTTCCCCCGGGGGCTGGCTTCGAACCGCGATCCTCAGGTCTCAGCCTCTAGAGTAGCTGGGATGGCAGGCCTGAGCCCCTGGGTCCGGGCTAGGTTTCTGAGTCTGCGCCATCTTTCCTCCCCAGTGCTTGGCTCGCGAGGAAATGCGGGTTCCACCCGTGAACGTGGCCCCCCAGAGGCTCCTGGCCCGGCCCCGGGCGGGTGGTGGGGTGGGGTGGGGAGGGAGCAGCCGCAGGGCCGGGGGTTCGGATCCCGGCTCGGCGGGCTGGGCGGAGGAGGTCGGTGCAGTGTCCGGGCGCCGTCAGCAGAGGGCGCGCGCGCGCGGAGCGCATGGCTGGGGCGGGGGACTGGGGTGGAGGTTTCGGGGCGCTCGCGGGGCGCGGGGCGCAGGCGACAGACAGTCGGGTCTGACCGACCGCGGCTGGGGGGACGCGCCCTCCAACCTGGGAGGTCTCGGGGGCGCAGCGCATGGTGAGTACCTGCGGATCGCGGGGTGGAGAAAGTGGGGGGCGGGAAAAGGGGGGGCTACCCAGTGTCTCCCCCCCCCCCCGAGCCTGGCTGTGGTGGTGCTTTGGGTAGAACTTGGGGTTCCCCCCATCCAGAGGACAGATGGCTGTCCTGAAGTGGGCCGCGGGGATGGGGAGTTGGGGAGGGGAGGGGGAAGGGAAAAAGGGGTGCGTTTCTTTTTTTGGGGGGGGGGCGGCGGTGATTGCAGCTTAAGTTGCTTGAGTTTGGGCAGGGGAAGGGGTTGTGTCTCCTGGCATCCTGCAGAGGAGTTTCGGGGTTCACTCACCTCCCCCTCCCTCCCCACTTTGCCCGCAGCAGCCCCCTCCCCCTGACACCCCCTTTTTCCCCTGCCCCCCCTTCCCCCTTCCCCCTCCCCCCGGGGTGATGGGGGGGAGGGGAACCACGTGTGGCTGTGTCTGACAAACTCTGCCAGTCAAGCGCGCAGTCCGCCCTCTTGGGGCGGGCAGGGGAGGGTTCTTGGGGTGCACTGCACCCCACCCCCACCCCACCCCCAGGGTGCGTGTGTGAGCGGGGGAGACCCAGGCGGGCCGCTGCCGGCTTCCAGGATCGGCTCTGGAGAGAGCCACACCGGGAGGAAGTCACCGGAGGAAAGCCAGGAAACCCAGCCAAGAGACTCCCAGGGAAGGGGTTTGGGGGACCCCCCCCCCCCCCCCCGCCGCCGCCCTGCTCCCTGGATCCTGCTCTGCTTCCCCCCCCCACTGGAGCTGCAATTTGCCACCGTTGATTTTGGGGTACCTGATCTAAGATCTGTCTGTCTGTCTGTCTGTCTCTGTCTCTCTCCCACCATCTCCCAAACCATCCTTTGGTGATTTTTACGCATCGGGGAATTTATCTGGGTGTCTCTCTCCACCCCCCCCCCCCCCCAATTTCTTTTTCCACATTCGCGGCTGGTGATTTTCTTTTCTTTTTTAAACCACATCAAGCGTGGGGTGGGGGTTTGCTTCCTGTCCTGATCTGATCCTCAGCTCCAGGGGCGTTTGGAGAGAGACCATAACCTCCCTCGCCCCCCAACTCTCAAGACACAGGTAGGTGATGGTCTTGACCCTGCCCGGCCTGCTCAAGCCAGTTCTGGGCCACAGATCTACTTCATGACGTCTTGATCAGTATCAATACCCCTTCTGCTTTAACAAGAAAAAGCAATTAATTCCCTATTACTATGATTATTGTTTTTTAGGGTGTTCGGAGGAGCTTGAAGGCAGGAAAGGGGATGCGTTTGCACAACCGGGCAGCCCAAGGGGCCAATCCCCCCCACCCATACACACACCCGATGCATCCTGACCATCAGGCGATCGCCATGGACGGACTCCATCCAGGACATCTCTGACAGGCTGGTTTAGCATGGATCCCAAGATGAGTGGCTTCCTGGGGGGGAAACCCGGAAACCAACCGATGCTTGTGACAACGCCTTGGGACGAGGGACTCAGAAGACGGTGGTAGAGAGCCCCAGGGACAGGCTGAATCTGATGGGCAGGGAGAGGTGAGGGGTCCCCCCCGATCGATCATGATCTCAGGCCTACGGTGTCTGGGTACCAGGGGTTATTTGGTGAGTGAAGTACTTTGTCGGATCTGCTAGGAGATTGTTTTCTCCTTGACGCAAGGAAGGGGTGTGTGTGTGTGTGTGTGTGCATCCAAGCTCAGATCGGCTCCCCCCCCACACACCCCTCTTTTTTTGGGGGAGGGGGGGAGAGGAGGGAAGATGAATCTCAACAATTCCAGCATGGATGGAGCCAGCGTGGTGGTGGAGAGAGACTTCTCCTTCCGAATCCTCACGGCGTGTTTCCTGTCCGTCCTCATCCTGTCTACCTTACTGGGGAACACGCTGGTCTGTGCGGCCGTCGTTCGCTTCCGACACCTGCGATCGAAGGTGACGAACTTTTTTGTCATCTCCCTGGCCGTGTCCGATCTCTTGGTGGCCGTATTGGTCATGCCCTGGAAAGCTGTGGCCGAGATCGCTGGCTTTTGGCCCTTCGGCTCTTTCTGTAACATGTGGGTGGCGTTTGACATCATGTGCTCCACGGCGTCCATTCTGAACCTGTGCGTGATCAGCGTGGACCGCTACTGGGCCATCTCCAGCCCTTTCCAGTACGAGAGGAAAATGACCCCCAAAGTGGCGTTCATCCTCATCAGTGTGGCTTGGTTGCTGTCTGTCCTCATTTCCTTCATTCCTGTCCAGCTGAGCTGGCACAAAGCTAAACCCCCCGGCCCCACGGGAGGCAATGCCACCACGCTGGTGGCCGAAGCAGCCACGGATGATAACTGTGACACGAGGCTGAGCAGGACATACGCCATCTCCTCTTCCTTGATCAGCTTTTATATCCCCGTGATCATCATGATCGTCACCTACACGAGCATCTATAGAATTGCCCAGAAACAGATCCGGCGGATCTCGGCCCTGGAGAAAGCAGCCGTCCACGCTAAACACTGCCAAGTGGCCACGGGCAACGGGAACCCCGTGGAGTGTTCGCAGTCGGAGAGTTCCTTCAAGACGTCCTTTAAAAGGGAGACCAAAGTCCTCAAGACCCTGTCGGTGATCATGGGGGTGTTCGTGTGTTGCTGGCTGCCCTTCTTTATCTCCAACTGCATGGTGGCCTTCTGTGAATCTGGCGAGACGCAGTCCTTCTGCATTGACTCTACCACCTTCGACGTGTTTGTGTGGTTCGGGTGGGCCAATTCTTCCTTGAACCCCATCATTTACGCCTTCAACGCTGATTTCCAGAAGGCCTTCTCCACCCTTCTGGGCTGTTACAGGCTTTGCCCTGCCACCAACAATGCCATCGAGACGGTGAGCATCAATAATAACGGGGGGCCCATGTTTTCCAGCCATCACGAGCCACGAGGGTCCATCTCCAAGGAGAGCAATTTGGTGTATTTGATCCCACACTCCGTGGGCTCCGAGGACCTAAAAAAAGACAAAGTCACAGGGGCCACCAAACCCTTAGAGAAATTGTCCCCTGCTCTCTCGGTCATTCTCGACTACGACACGGATGTGTCCCTAGAAAAAATCCAGCCCATCACCCACACAGGCCAGCACCCAACTTGAGCCACTGCATGAGAGGAGAGAGAGAGAGAGAGAGAGAGATCTTGGCCACAGGTGTTGGTCCAGAAAGCAAAAGGAGGGGCTGGAGGTGTGGCTCAGGTGGTGGAGCGCCAGCCAGGAAGCAAAAAGTGTCACCCATTGAATCTCATGTCTTGGAAACAACCACAACAATACAATAGACACATTATATATATATTAAACAAAAATAATAAAGACCAAAAGCTTAATGGGAGAGTTGCTCTCAGGATGTACTGCTCATGTGTGAAGAGCTCTCTGTGACTTTCCAACAAACAGCTGTGGGTATTTGCCAAGGCATTCTGGTGTATTTTTCTGGTGTATTTTCTTCATCCCCGTGGATGCCTTTCGGACTTGTGGAAAGACTCAGTAGACAACGTCTTTGGCTCTGAAATTGGTTTGCAAGTGGAAGACCTTAGGACTTTAAGGTTTTGGTTTGGGCTTTTAAAAAGGGCCTAGAAAGCCACCACGAACAGCTTCATGTAAAAAATGCAAAGTTTTCTGGGAAGGAACTGAGAAAGGTTGAGTTTGGTGTATACAACACAGGTGCTAAAATATATATATATACACATATATATGTTCCAAGAGAAGTTTTCAGATTGTAAAGGTAGGTGCATGTCTTTGTAAATTTCTTTCTTCCAACAACAACAACGACGACAACCTTATCAAAGGAGTGGGAATTTAATTTTATCATTTGATTTTGCAGAATTCAGAGATCCTTTGTCGATAGGGGTTTTAATTGCTTGACAGATTGTATTATATGGGTATTTTATATTTATTCTAGGCCTCTGTATTTATCCTAGTTCACAGGTTCTACGAATGAGTTAACCAAGCTTGGGCTGTCCGATAAACTAGCACTGTCAAAGCCAGAGAAATGAATACGCAGACTCAGAGATGAAAATGTTTTCAGAAAGGTAGATTTTAAAAAAAAAGAATTCACGTTGACCCTTTCAAACAGAAAAGCACAGATTCACCCGACGTAAGAAACTGATGAATTCTATAAAAGCTCTACAAGCTTTCCCCCCCCCCCCTCTTCTTTCTTCTTTTTCTCTCCCCCTAAAAGGGTTTTGGAGAGAAAGAAAGAGAGAGGGGGAAAAAAAAAACCCAGCCCACCAAACTTTTCTTTTTTCTTTCTTTCTTTTAAAGCATCAGCGACCATTGTGCTTGACATGTTTTTTGAAAATGAATGATTTTTTTTTTTTTCCAGGAGGCCGATCTAGTTCTGTAAATATCTTACATAAAAGCCAGGCAGAGGGAGGAGAAGAAGGAGAAGAGGTCTGCATTTTCTTATGTCAGGTGGCAAAAAGAAAACACACACACACACACACACACACACACACACACACACACACAACTTGCCAGGTTGTATTTATGTAAAATAACCTTTCCTTCTCCCCATTGTCTTTTCCCATTTCATGTCTCACTTTCTTCTGAACTTTGGTGTTTTCTTTAAAACAAAACACCTTTCAATATGAATGGAATGTCAGCTCACGAATAGAGCCGGATTCACCTCTACTGGGAGAGCACTTCTGCTTGGGAAAGGAATAAGAGGCTCTCATTTCTTTTTTTTGGGGGGGGGGGAGGGTTGTGCTTAAATATTTCCAAGCCCTGGGCATTTTCGGCTCCCAAATACTGCCCTTTTTGCCTTGTGCTTGAGAATCAGGGTGGTTGTGAGCAAATCCTTGTCAGGTATCACGGATGGCTTGTATTGGAAAGACTAAGCCCAAACCTACTTAGGTAGGACATTTTGATCATGCGTTTTGGAAAAGGGTCAGAAGGTGTTTTTTTGTTTTTTGTTTTTTTTTAAAATCAGCTATGGATTGAACAGTGATGATATTGGTTAAAAACAAAAAACAAAAAAAACTCAACAGCAACAACAACAACAAATCCCCTAAGTGTCGGGGGAAATATCTCCTGCACCAAACCTGTGTCATTTCTGTATTGTGAATGTGTTCTTTTTCCCTTCCTTTCTTTGGACTGCTTGTGTGCTTTCTTATATACAATAAACTTATTTTGTGAACGCCAATCAACCCAGCAGGAGCTGTGTGGCGTGGGGGCGTGGAGGTGGGGTGGGGAGGGATGTGTATTTTTTTTTAAGAAATGAGAAGATTTTTAAATGTGTAATTAAGTGCACAGGGTCATTTTTAGTCCCCGTTTACTTCGCAGTTTTATTTTTCTGAGGGAATAATAAGAAATTTCTCTTGTGTGTGCTGTGGGTCGGGTAGGTGTCCTGGGAAGATAAGAAAATGGTAAGAAGAGATTTTTTTTTTTTCGGTTTAGGCTGTTTCTTCCTGTCATCATCATTATCATCAAGAATAAGACTAATAATAAGTATTATTTTATACTTATATTTTAATGTACATAACTATTTTAATATATAATATAATAGGCTGTAGTATAATATATAAGTATTATAATATCATATAATACTATTTTAATATAAAATATACTTTAATGTTTATGCTAGATTTTTATAATAATAATAGTTTTGTTTAGGAACTCTCATTGATCGGAGAAATACCTTTACTTTGCATTTTTCAGATTTGAAAGCTTTCTGAAATTTTCACTTGTTTTTTTCTTTCTAAAAGGCTATTCTGAATACAGCAAACATTTCCACCAGGCACCTGTGGCTCACGCCTGTCATCCTAGCTACTCAGGAGGCTGAGATCTGAGGATCATGGTTCAAAGCCAGCCCCAGGTCAGAAAAGTCCTGGAGACTCTGATCTCCAATAAACCACCAGATAACTGGAAATGGCTCTGTGGCTCAAGTGGTAGAGCACTAGCCTTGAGCTGAAGAGCTGAGGGACAGCACCCAGGCTCAGAGTTCAAGCCTTAGTAGCAGCACCAAACCAAACAAGAAGTTCAGAGGCACAGTCAAGCAAAGTTGAACTCGTCCGGCCCCATTGATCATCTCTAGGAGACTCTTTATGGACAATTCGCATTCGTGAGATCCTCCATCGCCAGGCCCCAAACAGAGGGGCTTGTTCTGGCAGTATCAAATTTGACTGCCAGAACAAGCCCACTGTTTGGGGGCCTGGCGATGAAGGATCTCACGAATGCGAATTGTCCATAAAGAGTCTCCTAGAGATGATCAAATTCATCACAGAGCAGGCAAATTTACAGCAGGACTCTTTGGTTCCTGTTTAACTTCAGTGACGGTTGTGGGGCTTGAACTCTGGGCCTAGGCGCTGTCCCTCAGCTCTTCAGCTCAAGGCCAGCACCTTGAGCCAGAGCACTACTTTCCTGCCCTGGCTGGCTTTGAACCGTGATCCTCAGCTCCCAGCCTCCTGTGTAGCTAGGATTTACAGGCATGAGCCACCAGTGCCTGGCTCAGGGAGGGATTTTCATTATGTTAAATACACGAGAAACACTTTACCAGTGGAGAGAGAATTTCACTCTCCCCCCTGAGAAGCAGCCTTCAAAGTCATACACAGATGCAGATACACACATAGACATATACACACATACACATGCACACAAACACATACACACAGAGGTGCACAATTAGTAGGGAGAGGGAACACTGGACTTCATTCAGAAGATTGGGAGCTTCTTTTGGATTCTCCCTGCTTTCTTTCGGGATCTAAGCAAGTTGCCCTTGCTGACATCATCATCATCATCATCATCATCATCATCAATCATCATCATCATCATCATCATCGTGTAGGTCCTTAGGCTTCAACTCAGGGCCTGGGTGCTGTCCCTGAGCTTTTTCACTCAAGGCCGGTGCTCTGCCACCTGAACCCTAGCTCTACTGGCTTTTTTTTGAGTGGATTCTTTGGAGATAGGAGTCTCCCAGACTTGCTCAGATCTCAGATCTCAGCCTCCTGAGTTAGCTGGGATTACAGGCGTGAGCCACGGGGCCCGGCTCTGAGAGAATCCACTATACAGGGAGAGCAAGGCTTCTGCATTTACTTTTGCAGTAGAGAGGCCAAGCCCTCTACAGGCCAGTGACAGTGGACTTCAGCGTCCTCTCCCGGCTTGGGGGGAGGGGGGGGAGGGCATGGGCAGAAGTGGGGGGAGGGCATTTTAATCTATTTTCACCTCCTACCCATGGCTCTTTTGCTGGGAGCCAGTCCCAATGCAGAAAGCAAAGACAAGGGTTCATCTAGTAGCCATCTTGTAGACTCAGTTTGAAGCTAAAGTAATGTTTCTCTCTCTCTCTCTCTCTCTCTCTCTCTCGCCAGTCCCAGGTCTTGAACTCAGGGCCTGGGCGCTGTCCCTGAGCTTTTTCATTCAAGGCGAGCGCTCTACCACTTGAGCCACCCCGCCACTTCCGGTTTTCAGGTGGTTCATTGGAGATCAGAGTCTCACAGACTTTCTGGCCCAGGCTGGCCTTGAACCAGGATCCTTCAGATCTCAGCCTCCTGAGGAGCTGGGATGACAGGCGTGAGCCGCCAGCATTCTCTGCCGTTTTGTGGCCAGCCCCATCTGCCCGGTCCTGTGCTAATTTCAGTATCATCGTTGGGATTCACAGAATTAAAAGAAGCCCTGGTGACTTTAGGGTGTTACATCATTCCTGATTTGGGAGTTTGTGATTTCAAGGGTATTAGGAGCTCAGGAGTAATCTGCGATTTCAAAAGGGTTTAACTTTGTAATCACTACCAAAGGATGGAAAGAGCTGGTTGCAATTGTTTGCCTGTCCTGAGGGTAGAGATTTTATTCAGCCATGGAAAAGGAGTTTCTCAGAGCCTTGTACCCAGATGTGTGGCAATTTATTATGCCTCTTTAGGCAGGGCGGCAGGTGGCAGAGGGACCAGGAAGAATTAGAGGGCAGGATGCTTCATTTCACACAGAAGCTTTTTCAGTTTGTTTTGTTGGTCGTGGGGCTTGAACTCAGGACCTGGGTGCTGTCCCTGATCTCTTTTGCTCAGGGTGAGCGCTCTACTACTTGGAACAGCACCACTTCCGGTTTTCTATTGGTTCATTGGAGATCAGAGTCTCACACTTTCTTGCCCAGGCTGGCTTTGAACTGCGATCCTCAGATCTCAGCCTCCTGAGGAGCTAGGATGACAGGCGTGAGCCACTGGCACCCGGCAGGTCTGATTTTTAGAGCCTATTAAAAAAAAAAAGTAACAATGAAAAACATAGAAAAGTAACCATAATGATACTGATTATTTTTTTTAAAAAAAGGGGATTTGAATCAACCCGAGATCTCCATTTGTTCAAGATCCTTTTTATTGGTGGCATTTTTGAGCATGTGCAAAAATGTAGAGCGAAGCCGGGCTCCAGTGGCTCATGCATGTCATCCTGAGGCTGAGATCTGAGGAACGAGGTTCAAAGCCAACCCAGGTGGGAAAGTCTGTGAGACTCTGATCTCCAATGAACCACCAGAAAACCGGAAGTGGTGCTGTGGCTCAAGGGGTAGAGCGCTCGCCTTGAGCTGAAGAGCTGAGGGACAGCGCCCAGGCCCTGAGTTCAAGCCCCGGGACAGACAAAGAAAAATCAATAAAAATACAAATTAAAAACTGCTAGCTGGGGTTCTGGTCTCAATTCAAAGCTCCTCTGGGTGTGTGGGGGAGGGAGGAGACTTGGTCCATGGCCAAGTTCACTCAGGTTATGGTGGGAAGAGGTGTCTTGTTACTGACTGATGGCTTTGGTTCCCTGTTGTAAAAGCCTGTCCAAGAGTCCTGCCGACAACAAGCAAGGGAGAGAGCAAAAGAGAGAGAACAGCAAGGCAGAAAACAGAGTCTTTAAAAAAAAAAATATTACAAGGTGATGTGCAGAGGGGTTATCGTTACATAAGTTGGATAAAGAGTCCATTTCTTTTTTCTTTTAGTCATGGGACTTGAACTCAGGGCCTGGGCGCTGTCCCTCAGCTCTTCAGCTCAGGGTGAGCGCTCTACCACTTGAGCTACAGCACCACTTCCAGTTTTCTGGTGGTTTATTGGAGATCAGAGTCTCATGGACTTTCCTGCCCGGGCTGGCTTTGAACCGCGATCCTCAGATCGCAGCCTCCTGAGTAGCTAGGATGACAGGCGTGAGCCACCGGCGCCCAGCTTCATTTTAAGTTTTCTTTGATAAGAGGCACTCCGACCTGGTACCTTTGTGTTCCTCCCCTAAGAATATCCACCTTTAGTCTCCCTTGTGTGTGAAAACACACTCAGAAGGTGACATTATGACCAGCAGGTTGTGACCATACATGGCCCTTCTCCCAAGGAGGGGACTCACAGGCCCTAGCTTGAAAGAGGTGAGATTATTAGCAGCCATCTTAGAACCAGTGGCTTCCAATGTCTTGGACATGTCCAGACTTCATTCCCTTGTAAACCACCAACAACAATGGAGTGTGCTTTTCCTGATCTCACGGTACCTGCATTTCCCGCAACGGTCCTTCAACCACAGTGTGTCTTCCAGGGATGAGGGGGGGGGCAGGTCCCAACTCTGACCAGTGGCCTTGGGTAGGAAATGCTTGGGACTGAGAAAAGGTGCTTGGGTCAGGGCTGTGGATGGTCATGAGTCAGGCTGTAGAGGTGAAGGTCTGGCCCACAGCATCTCCCATTCATGTGGTAGGGGATGGGCGCAGAATTTTTTCTCAGTGCAACAGAAGAATTAGCCCCGCCCTCAACTCAATCCTGGCCAATGGGGAGATCCGTTCTGAAGGAAGATGAGCCTCTCTCCCTACCACTCTGAGCCACCACTGTAGGTCTGGATTGCCTCTAGAGCTCAGGCACATGCTGGCGACTCCCCTTTGCTTTCCTCCAAGTTGGGACAGCCATCCTCCTTGTTACCCTGCCCAGGCTGAGTCTCCACGAACCCCCCTTCCCTCCCTTCCCCCCACATCTCACAGCCTCTGCCGGAGCAGCACCCTGTCTGTGTCCGTGCTGTTGGCTTCCTCTTTCTTCTATGAACCGAGGAGGCCTGGGAGGACACAGTGTGACCTGTTCAACACAGGGTAGTACGAGACACACAGTAGGACCTCAAGGGAATAGTTATCTTAGGGAAATAAGTCAATCAGAGCTGGCTGTCGATCTATGGCTCAGGTTTGCCATCCTAGCGACTCAGGAGGCTGAGATCTGAGGATCACGGGTCCCAGCCCGAGGCTGGGGAGACTCTTATCTCCAGAGAACCAACCAAAAAAAAAAAAAGCTGGGGGCTGGGGAGGTGGCTCAGTGGTAGAGCGCTGGCCTTGCATGCCTGAGGCCCTGGGTTCGATTCCTCAGCACCACATAAGCAGAAAAGGCTGGAAGTGGCGCTGTGGCTCAAGTGGTAGAGTGCTAGCCTTGAGCTGAAGAGCTGAGGGACAGCGCCCAGGCCCAGAGTTCAGGCCCCACGACTGGACCCAACCCTGCCCCCCCCCCCCCCCCACGAATTAGCAACTTTCTAAAAGGTTTAGGTAAGTCTTGGTCCCCACAGGGTGAGTTCTACCATGGTGTTGATCCAGTTGAGGGTCTAGGGTTTAAGGATGGTTCTTGTTTGCTAAGTGATGTTTCTCCCTCCCTGACAAAGTCAAGGGGAAAATGCTGGGAATAGAGCTCAACTCTGCTATCAAAATGCCTGGATAGCAATCCACCCTTTTTACACGGGGAGGGTGGGAGGGAGGGAAAGGGGAAGGGAGAGAAAAATGTCAACCAGATGTCACAAATGCATTCCCAGATTATCTAGCCACAGACAGCAGTGTAGAGACTGAGGTGTTTGTTTGTTTTCTCTTTTTAGGTCAGATGTATTTAGCATTATAAACATGTTGACTGTAATTAAGATAATGGTCACTTCCATTCCTAAGATGCTTTAAAAACAAATACAAACTGCTGTTTCTCCTACCCTGGGGGTGCTGGGGGAGTGGGGTTGGGCAGGGTGCTCTATGGTAATTCTCCAAAACAGCTGTGGATTGTTTTCCCCCCTCTACTAGCTGGATAATGAGGTCGCTGTAAAACAGCATGTTTTTTTTTTCCCCTGACTGGCATAAGAGGATTGTGTGTGTGTGTGTGTGTGTGTGTGTGTGTGTGTGTGTTGGAGGGCAGGGAAGGCAGAGACAATAAGGTGGCCATTCTGGGTTGTTCAAGAAATGCGGGCCATCCTGGTTTCATTTTTAGAAAGCATCTATTGGCACCGACGTTGAAATCAAAGCTTATCAGCTTGCTCCTGGGACCGTGTAAATTGGATGTAGCATTTGGACCAGGCTTCTGTCCAATAGCAGAGCTCTGGGCTAAGGGGCAGAGTTCGTTTTCCTCTCCTGTCCACAGCAGTGGAAATGGACAGGAACAAGCCTCAGGGGGAGGGAGGGGGGAGGGAATCAGCGTCCTGGGGCCCGTCCAGATTTCAGGCAGACAAGGGGAATTTGTAGAAAGATCCTCCCTGAGCTGTAGGGGGAGAAACAGGGGCCTCTCCTCCCCTTCTCCCCCCTCCCCCCAGGTATTTCAGACTCTAAGGTCCAAGGTCAAAGCACCAGCCCTGGAAGCTCTTTTCTGATTCCCAGCCCGTGTCTATAGGATGTGGAAGTTTAAAACAGGATAGATTCAAAGCAGCTGTTGGGGAAGGATTTTTGTTTTTTAATGACATGAGGCGGTGAGAAACAAACCCAAACAACAACTTGCTCAACAATGTGGATCCTATGATCCTCTTTAAACAAAGGCAAGGAGCCCTGTCTTCTTTATGTTAACCACAGAGAACAAGAAAAGCGCTCCACCATCCCAATTGAATACCTAATGGGCATAAAGATAGAAATACTCAAGCCTGCGGTGCAGAACTCCAAATAACGTCAATAGAGAAGCCCCAGCAACAGCGAAGCCCCACCTGCTCAGGTAGACAAACCCTCCTCTTCAGTACCAGGCCACACCCACTAGTAGACAAGCCCCACCCCCTCAGGTAGACAAACCTCCTCTTCAGTACCAGGCCACACCCACTAGTAGACAAGCCCCACCCCTCAGGTAGACAAACCTCCTCTTCAGTACCAGGCCACACCCACTAGTAGACAAGCCCCACCCCCTCAGGTAGACAAACCTCCTCTTCAGTACCAGGCCACACCCACTAATAGACAAGCCCCACCCCCTCAGGTAGACAAACCTCCTCTTCAGTACCAGGCCACACCCACTAATAGACAAGCCCCACCCCTTCAGGTAGACAAACCTCCTCTTCAGTACCAGGCCACACCCACTAATAGACAAGCCCCACCCCCTCAGGTAGACAAACCTCTTCAGTACCAGGCCACACCCACTAGTAGACAAGCCCCACCCCCTCAGGTAGACAAACCCCTCCTCTTCAGTACCAGGCCACACCCACTAGTAGACAAGCCCCACCCCTCAGGTAGACAAACCTCTTCAGTACCAGGCCACACCCACTAGTAGACAAGCCCCACCCCCTCAGGTAGACAAACCCCTCCTCTTCAGTACCAGGCCACACCCACTAGTAGACAAGCCCCACCCCTCAGGTAGACAAACCTCTTCAGTACCAGGCCACACCCACTAGTAGACAAGCCCCACCCTCTCAGGTAGACAAACCCCACCTCTTCAGTACCAGGCCACACCCACTAATAGACAAGCCCCACCCCCTCAGGTAGACAAACCTCTTCAGTACCAGGCCACACCCACTAGTAGACAAGCCCCACCCTCTCAGGTAGACAAACCCCACCTCTTCAGTACCAGGCCACACCCACTAATAGACAAGCCCCACCCCCTCAGGTAGACAAACCTCTTCAGTACCAGGCCACACCCACTAGTAGACAAGCCCCACCCCCTCAGGTAGACAAACCTCCTCTTCAGTACCAGGCCCCACCCACTAATAGACAAGCCCCACCCCTTCAGGTAGGTAAACCCTCCTCTTCAGTGTCAAGCCCCACCCACCAGTAGATAAGCTCCACCTCTCAGGCAGACAAACCCCTCCTCTTCAGTCTCCAAGCCCACCAGTAGACAAGCCCCACCCCTCAGGCAGACAGATGTTTTCAGTAGACAAGCCACGCCCACCACGAAATAAGCCACACCCCTTTGGGTAGACAAACCTCTCCTCTTTAGGAGGCAAGCCCCGCCCATATAATCCCTGCTCCCTTAGGTCTATGAGCCCCGGCCCTTCTGTATATAAGCCCCATCCCTGATAAGCGCCCAGCCTTTGGATGTAGATTGCCCACCAGACTGCAGGGGAGTAGGGAGGCGGGCAGGAGGGGGTAGAGGTGGGAAGGGGCAGGGCTGGGCTAAGGCTGGTTTGTCCCTGGGTGGAGATACAAGCAAGTCAGAGCTCAGGCTTAGTTAGGCCTTCCCCCCCCCACTACGACAGGCCCTCCCCCCCAACCCCCAATGGGGGGGGTCCTACTTTCCACACCCCTAAACTTCACAGGACTTAATTATTTGTCTTTTGAGCAGGTGCACCTCATTTAGCTAGGAGCCTGAATGGCCTTTCCTTTCTTTTCTTTTTTTTCCCCTCCAATAGGTCAAAGCATTTTCTTTAGAGATGAAGAACCACTTTTCACCTAGGTTGAGGGCAGGAGGGTCAGCAGGGAGAACTCTCTGGAAGTCCTTGGATGTGACGCGAAGTGACAGTCTGGCAGAGAAGGGCCAGACCTTGGCAGGCCTCAGGCAAGCACAGGGAAGCACTCCAGGAAGATCAGCTATTGGCTGCAAAGCATACGGATTCAAAGAATAACAAGCATCACCACTGGCTCTCAGGTTCCATTTTGTGACTTTTTTTCTTCTTCTCCTATTGTGGAGTCCCTGCACCTTTGGCCTCGGGCCTCTAGCCTTTGAGGGGAGACTTTTGTGAAGTTTAGGATGATGGGAACTGAACAAAATACAGCAAGGATTTCTTCCTTCTTCCCCGCTCCCCCCTCCATGTTGAGAACAAACAAACAGTGTGTTTATGATGTCTACCTGAGAGTTGTAATGGTGACACAAAGGACATCTGGACCTGGGTGCTGTCCCTCAGCTCTTCAGCTCAAGGCTAGCGCTCTACCACTTGAGCCACAGCGCCACTTCCAGATTTTTCTGCTTATGTGGTGCTGAGGAATCGAACCCAGGGCCTCATGCATGCAAGGTAAGCGCTCTACCACTGAGCCACCTTCCCAGCCCTGGTTATAGTACTGAGCCACCTTCCCAGCCCTGGTTATAGTTTTAAAGTAGAAAACATTCCAGCTTTTGTTCTGCGGTTGAACCTTTTAGGGAGGTTTTTCAAATACTGTTTTTCTCATCCTTGACTTAGACATTTAATGTTCTAGTGACATATGTCATATTCACATATAACATTTATTAATATTTATGTTTATATATTATTTTACATATCAATATATGTTCAACTATATATGATCAGAGATTATTACCTATATACGGATATATTAGTTATTGTAAGATATTAATATAATATATATTAAGGGTAAGTGTTCCCACAGGTTTTGTTTTAGGTATTTCCAGAGCCTAGCAGGAGCAGTTCCAAGCGTTGAGGATAAAATCGAATTTAGAGTGGAATGGCAGGGGGAAAAAAATAAAAGAAGACGTGATTTCTTCGTTGGTATTTGGTTCTAAGAAGAGGCAGACATTTCGGTTTGAAACATCGGTTGTATAACACACACACAGACACACACATCCCTCAAGGGATGGATTTCATGCTGGGAAGTTTGCTTCTCAGGGTGGTGATGTTGAAAGGCAATGGTGTCTTTAAGAGGCGGAGCCTAGCGGGAGGTAGTTAGATCCTTGGGGGCTGGGCCTGCTGGGAGGGGATTAATGTAGTTCTTACAGGGCCCTGGTTAGTTCCCACCAGAGTGGACTGTTAGGAGCCTGAGCCCCTGAAGTCTGGGCGTGTGATGATCTCCCCTTGGTGTGGTCTTGCCAGCTGCCATGCCATCTGCCACCTGGCTGCTCAGATGGGCTCTGTTGGACTTTCAACCTCTCAACCCAGAAGCCTAAATAAGTCTTTTTTTCTTCGTAAAGACCCCAGCTGCAGATATTTTGTGACAGCCACAGAGAGCAGACCAAATGCAAACACCAATGGTTGGAGTCGGGGGTGGCTAGGGGTTGGGGAATTATTGGGTACACAGTTTGTATGGGGTGGGGTGGGGTGTGTGTGGGGGGGGGGAGACCGAGGTTGCCTGTCACGTGATCTCGGCTCTGTCTCCCTCCAACCTCACGGACTTGAGAAGTCAGCTGGATTGGTCTGGCCTTCATCTTGATGGCTGTTCAAACACAGATGTGTCTCCAACAGAATCCAAGTTCAACAAAGAAGGAGAAAGAGATTGAGGCAGGGAGGGAAGGAAGGAGACAGGCAGGACTGGGGGCAGAATAGAGACCTTCCCTCCCTCCCACCCTCCCTCCCTCCCTCCCTCCCTTCTTTCTTTCCTTCCTTTCTTCCTTCCTCCTCTTTCTTTCTCTCTTTTTTCTTGTTCTTTCCTTCCCTTCCTCTCTTTTTCTTTCTCTTTCCCTCCTCCCTCCCTCCCTCCCTCCCCCTCCCTTCCCTTCCCTTCCCTCCATGCCTACCTTCCTTCCTTCCTTCCTGCCTCCCTCTCTTTCTCTTTTCCTTCTTTCCCTCCTTTCCTCTTTCTTTCTTTCTTCCTTCCTCCTCTTTCTTTCTCTTTCTTTCTTCCTTCTTTCCCCCTTCTCTCCCTCTCTGTTCCTCCCTCCCTCCTTCCTTCCTTCTTTTCTTCCCTCCCTCCCCTCTCTCTTTCTTCTTTCTTTCCCTCCTTCCCTCCTTCCTTTCTTCCCTCCCTCCCTCCCTCCTTCCTTCCCGCCTCCCCTCTTTCTTTCTTTCTTTCCTTCCTCCTCTTTCTTTCTTCTTTCTTTCCCTCCTTCCCTCCCTCTCTTCCTTCCTCCCTCCCTCCCTCCCTCTCTCTCCTTCCTTCCTTTCTTCCTTCCCTCCCCCTCTCTCTTTCTTTCCCTCCTTCCCTCCCTCTCTTCCTTCCTCCCTCCCTCCCTCTCTCTCTCCTTCCTTCCTTTCTTCTTTCCCTCCCCCCTCTTTCTTTCTTTCTTTCTGTTTTATTAACCCTTTCAAAGGACCAGCTTTTACTACATGTATTTTTTCTATCTTTTTCTATTTTCAATTTCATTAAGTCGTGGTCTGTTGTTTTTAGTATTGCTTTTCGTTGGCTGTTTGCTTGAGCTTGCATTATTCCTTGACTTTTCAAGTTTAAGATGGACACTCAGGTCAGTGACTTTGAGTTCTTCCCTTGTCCGGTGCATTGACTGTTTCCCAGTTTTCCTTGAAGGATTTCTCTGGACGAATTGTGTCCCATGTATTTTGTTAGACACATTTTCCTCTCGCTTCAAATAGTTTTTGTAGCTTTGACAGAGACTTAATCTTTGATCTATGTGATAGAAAAAAATTCTTTGGCTTACAAATATTTGGGAGCATTTCCTTCTGCTGGTTATTTCTAGGGTAACTCTGTCGTGGTTTAACTCGGTCGTGTTCCTGTCTGCTCACATTTGTTCAGCTGTGTTCTGAGATGAATTTCCACGTGATGCTGAGAACCATGTGTATTCTGTTCATCTACCATCTTCTATTTTATACATCTATCACAGTCATTAGCAGAAAATACTCAGACTCACATGAATCTATTACCTGGCTTTGCCCAAGAGTTGACCCTGACATCCTAGCTGCTCAGGAGGCTGAGAGGTGAGGATCACAGTTCAAAGCCAGCCCAGGGAGAAAAGTCCACCAGACTCCTCATCTCCAGTGAACCAGCAGAAAGCTGGAAGTGGAGGTGTGGCTCAAGTGGTAGAGCACCAGCCTGGAGCTGAAAAAGCCAACCAAGAATGGTGAAGACCTGAGGTCAAGCCCTAATATTACACACACACACACACACACACACACACACACACACACACACACACTTACTTGCCTTAGGCCTTTCTCTCTCATGCATCTGAGCCGGACAGAACATGACTGTTTCCTGCGTTAAAATGCCAGCACACCAGGATGATTGATTAGTTGGAGTTTTAAGAAGGCAGAGTTGAGGCCTCTTTTTTTTTTTTTCTTTTTCTTTTTTTTCAGTGTTGCTGAATTAGTGAGTGTAGGAGGCAGGAAGATTTACACAGGTGAGAAAGAAAGTCATCTTCACCGGGAACAAAAAAGAATGTAGGAGGAACCCGACAAGAAGAGATTAGTAATAGGGGGACCAGCTTGGAAAAAAAAAATGACATTTGAGCTCAGGGCAAGTAGAGAAAGTTTTAGTTGTGAAGGATCTTAAATAGGTTAGGAGCAAAAGAAAAAGAAAGGGAGTTGAAGGGTATTCGTGCTTTTTTTACATGCTAGTTGAGGCATTGGGTGGTTTTTGTTTTTTGTCAGTTGTGGGGCTTGAACTCTGGGCCTGGGCGCTGTCCCTCAGCTCTTCAGCTCAAGGCGAGCGCTCTACCACTTGAGCCACAACTCCCAGCTTTTGTGGCCGTGCTTCATCGGAGATGAGACTCTCACAGATTTTTTTTTTTTTCCTGCCTGGGTTGACTTCAAACCACGATCCTCAGATCTTAGCCTCTTGAGCAGCTGGGATTCTAGGTGTGAGCTACCAGCACTGGGCTCTGTGTCCTGGGTGAATGAGCAGAATCAATTAGCCTGTGGGATGTTTCTCAAATTCAACAATTCTCCCCCCCTCTCCTCTCAGCCTATAAGATCTACCCACCCAGGTGAAGGATTCCTGTGGACAGGCCGAAGCCGGAAGGCAGGATGGTGCATTTTAGATTGAGGGAAAATTTGTCCTGGTTGAATCTTTAGCCAGGCAAGGATTAAGAAACTGGGCATCCTGTCAGTTACCCAGGGAGCAGGAAGTAAGGTGTCCTATCAAAAAAACAAAGAGCAAGGGTGGGGGAAGGTAGGGAGAAAAAGAGAAAAAACAATCTTCCTGTTCTCCATTACCCTGGAGTATTTCCAGATAGTTATAGCTGACTAGGTGGGAGAAAGACCAAGGTTGAAGCTGGTTTGGGCTGGTATAACAGCCACCCCACAGATAAGCATTGTTCACACTGGGGCTGTTGGCT